>NW_007737989.1:47478-47893 GCF_000696425.1 Galeopterus variegatus
CTACTCCCTGAAGTGTTTCTCCTATGTTTTCTTTGAGTAGTTTTAGTGTTTCAGGGTGTATATTTAATTTAATTTTTTAATCCGTTTTGAGTTGGTTTTGGTATATAGTGAAAGGTATGGGTCTAGTTTCATTCTCCTGCATGTGGATAATCCAGTTCTCCCAGCACCATTTGCTGAAGAGGCAGACTCTTCCCCAGCGTNTATTCCCAGCAGTGGGATAGCTGGGTCATATGGTAGATCTATCTGCAATTGTTTGAAGAACGTCCATACCATTTCCCATAAAGGACGCACCATTTTTCAGTCTCATCAACAAAGTATGAGAGTTCCTTTTTCTCTGCAACCTCACAAACATATATCGTTCACAGTCTTTTGAATATTAGCCATCCTAACTGGGGAGAGATGGCAACTCAGTGTG
>NW_007737990.1:0-17729 GCF_000696425.1 Galeopterus variegatus
TCTTATTTCCTTGGATGTAGACTATAGGTGAGCAAAGGTAAGAGCAGAAAGACCAGCTGTAACCAAGGAAATAGTGCTACAGGAGAGTAATGACAGTGGAGATGTTAAAATGTGGACAAATTCAGGAATACATCTAGCAAGTGGAGCCAGCAGGAGTTACTGACACTTTATTAGGATGTGAAAAATGAGAGAAATTAAAGATGATTGTCAAGATTTTTTTGTTTTTGTTTTTAACCTCCACAACAGAAAGGATGAAGTTACCATCACGTCAAATGCAAAAGGGGATTTCTGGCTCCCCAGGAGCAATTGATACTTCTGGTTTCTAGTCTGGCACATAAAAAGCTTGGAAGTCATCACTCTGTCCTGTTGAATAAAAAGCTGAATAAACTGAAAAATCAACAACTCATCTTACATCTGTCAGAGAAGTGATGTCAAAGTCATATCACTGTCCTCTAATCGGGAGAAAAAGACAGCTGAATATAGAGAATTTCAACTTAATGGAGCAAAAACCCATGAGCAGAAACCTCTGCAGGAACCAGGACTATAGGAAAACCTGAAATCCAGGAGAAAAATCCACTCAGCTTCTGGCAGAAGGAGAAGAAAAGTAACCCCTTTAAAATATGCTCAAGGATTCTGCTCTTCTTAACAGGGCCTGCCCTCAAGAGAAACTATTTTATCAGAACCTAATTTATCGGGTTTTTTTTTTTTTTTCAGAGCCTAACCAAGCTGGGTGAAAGGAAAGTACCCAACTCCAGTCCTAGTGTTGAAGTAGAAGGATTGTCTTTAGATAAAACAAAGTCATCATCTCAATATAAGGATGGAAAAGATGGTGTTTGGAATTTTAGAAATGGAGACCGAGTGAACGAGAGGAGTAGTATGTGATTGCCTGGCAGAAGTAATGGCCTATTTGAGTTTCATGGACATAAATTTGTAATGAGAACAATTAACAAGTTTAAGTGTTTTCTGTAGCCACATTCAGCCATATAGATGTAGGTCAAAGAATCGGTGCTGAGTCAGAGGTAGATAGACTTAAGCAAATGCGATGCAGCATAAGAGTTGCAAGTGAAAAGAAGGTGTTTGAAAAGCATGATTTTAATGATTGTCCATAAAATTTAAACAAAAGAGAAAGGATATTAAGAGGATGAGGGAGAGTGAAAAGTTGATAGGACCAATGGATTATGGGGTGGAGAATTGTTGAGTCAGAGTCTTAGAAAGGAAAACAAACATACATACACATATAGAAACTGGAGGCAGTGGTCAGAAAATAATCTGCAAAAAATCGATATTTCAGAGGGGTACAGTTATTGGTAATGAGAATATCTAGGGAGTAAGTGGCTGAAGTATGGTAAAGGACAAGATTTGGGGAACAAATTATTTTAAGGAACTTGAGGCCAGGTGAGTGAAGTGTTATCTACACCAAGAATTATGATACAAGTAATTGGAGAGAGACAGTGAGCCAGGATACAACTCATGGAAAAATGAGGAGGAATGATCCAGAGTTTGGGAGATCTCCACAATTGAAAGATAAAAGGTTAAACAATGTGCTATAAATTATAAAACTTAGGGTTTTGGGGGGGAGTTAAAAAATGCTCTAAAATATGAAATAAGATCTCAAAGAGATCCACCTCACCCCCATCCCCAGTGGTTCAAGGTCTAAGAGGAAAAAAATATGTAGTAGGCTGCATTAAAATTCCACATCAATATTTGGTAATCCAAAATTAATTACTTATATGAGGGAGGGTCATAATTTTGGGAGGTTAAATCAAAATAAAACTGTTTAATTAAACAGTACTGTTTCAAAAACACAAAGGCAAAGAGAACGGACATTATATGACATGTAATTGATAGTACGCTGAACTGAAAACGTCCCAAGTGATCATGAGGCATTATCACTAACTAACTCTCTCCCTTCTTCACGAGTGAAATAGAATATTAGTCAAGATAGAACCTAGCGATCCTTTATTGTGTGCGGTAGCTGGAGTGGTGATTTGAAGGGCTTGAGCAGAGGCTGAAAGTTAATCATCTGTTGACTTGTCCAAATTGGCTTGTGGAACAGCAACTTTTTTGCAGTATTTGATGTATTTCATCCTGACTATGCAAATCAAAGAAGGATTCCTGAAAGAGGGACATATAAATTTTAGTATTTAGAATGGAAAGTTTGTTTTGTTTTATTTATTTTTTTGACAGTGGACTCAAAAATATTTTCACTGACTTCCCCACTACAAATCAAGTAATGTCTCTCCACTCATTCTTGACTGAGAATGCTACTATTTTCTATACATGTCAACCTACATATGTTCTTGGAAGGAAGAAAAACTGTAATATTTTAATTTTCTTTTTTTTAACTAAAAAGACTCAAACTAATTTAAATATAGCATAATTTAGTTACACATGGCAAAACATGCACAAATCATTATTGAACAGCTTGGAGAATGAACACATTATTGTAACCACTAGGTTAAAAATCAAGTAAAAATCTAGAAAGTATGTAGTACCCTAGAGGCTTTCCTTGAACTCCATTTCAGCCATACTTTTCCCCTTAAAGGTGACCATGGTTTTGACTTCTTTCCCCAAAGTTTGGTTTGGTTTTTGAACTTTTAAATATAGTTATAAAGTACAAATAAGCAGAATTCTAAGACAACTCCTGATTTCCTCTTCATGGTGTATATGACCTGTACATTCCCCTCCCTTTGAGTGTAGAATAGACTTGTGAATGTGATGAGATTTTATTCCTATGATTAGGTTACTAATTAGTTTATTCCGACTTATCCAAATTGGAAATGATCCTTGGTGAGCCTAACATAATCAGGTGATTCTCAAGAACAACTGGCTTCTTTCTAAGAGAGAGTTTCAAAGTCACAGATGTTTTCCCACTGGCCTCGAAGACATAGACTGACTGCCATGTTATGAGAGGGCCATGTGGCTAGGACCTAAGAATGACTTGCAGGAGCTGAGAGCTAGCCAATAGCCAGAAAGAAAACATGGAACTTGGCTCTGTAATAGTGAGAAACTGAATTCTGTCACCATCCTGATTAAGTTTGAAGACCGGGGCCATGTGGCTAGGACCTAAGAATGACTTGCAGGAGCTGAGAGCTAGCCAATAGCCAGAAAGAAAACATGAAACTTGGCTCTGTAATAGTGAGAAACTGAATTCTGTCACCATCCTGATTAAGTTTGAAGACCCCAAGACTGCAGTTCCAACTAACGTCTTGATTTCAGCCTGGTAACACCCTGAGTATAGAACCCAGCCATCTGTTCCTGGACTCCTGACCCATGGAAAGTATTAGTTAATAAAGGTATGTTGTTTTAAAATGCTAAATTTGTGACAATTTGTTTTGCAACAATAAAAAACTAATAAATGCAACATGTACTCTTTCCTGTCCAGCTTCTTTCATTTAGTAGTATATTTGTGAGAATTATCCTTGTTGTGAGTAGCAATAGTTTATTCATTTTTGTTACTTTATAGTATTCCACTGTATAAATAGAAATATGCTTCATATTATTTATCTGTTCTACTGTTGTTTCAAGTTTCACCTATTATATGAACTTTCCTGTACACGTCTTTCATTGCATATACACTGCTGGGTAGGAGTGGAATTGGATTTGTAGTGTATGTACATGTTTACCACTAATAGACACTGACAGTTTCCCAAAGCAGTTGTACAAACTACAAGCCCAAAATCAGAGTGAAAGTTTCGATTACTCCGTATCTTCACTGGTAATTGATATTGATCTTGAAATTTTTTTTGGTTGTTTGGTTTTTCAAAGTTTAGATTTCCTGGTGTGTGTGCCAAAGGATCTCATGGCAATGCTCCTTCGGACATTGTGAACCATCTTCTCCTTTGTCTTTTGTTTGGATCTAAGTACTAAGTTTATTTCAAATTGTGCCATTGCCCTCTCTTTAGGACAGCTAACTACAGAAAGTAGGGATTTGACTTTTTGGCAAAGTACAGAAAAATTATTCTTTTTTAAGATTAACAGATAGCTATAATTACAAGGAAAAAGACAGAACCTGATTTAATTATGTAAATTGTTTTTTACCCCCAACCACTTCTCCAGAGGCTCTCTTGAGCTTTGCAGTTCACCCTTAGTTCTAACTCCTACACAGAGTGTAAGCATAGCCGTTATGCACAGACTTTAAAGCAAGTTTAACTCCATCTAAATATTTACTTGTTGGAATTCAAGTGGTAAGAGAAATACAATTTTTGTTAGTATAATCTTTGAACATTTTTTTCCTTATGCTATAGTTGATTCCAAATTTTAAAAAATTCTAAAACAATGAACTCTAAAAGAATGCAATATTCTAATTTTCATTTAATTGATAATAGAAACACTACAATATTCATAAAATCATGCTGTTCTTTATAAGAAAGATATCTTCATTTTCAAAAATATCTTTCTCCTAGCTTTATCTTTACTTCATGATAAGAAAGACTTACTTCATGAAAAGAAGGACATATCTAACATAAATCATATGATAACAATCCATGAGATAGAATTATAGAAATAACATAAGTGCCCTCATGTGCCCACTGTAGACCTCATCAATCTATATGTATGCCTTATTTGAAGCAGATTTCATGTATGATAAATGTTATGATTTTTTAAAAATGATTTGCTGTTGGATCCCCTACATAGCAAGTTGCCTAGGGGGTTAAAAACTATTCCATTTACACAATACTAGTTAATACATTTTTCAGGTACTCAGCTTGAGTATAAGGAAACATAGGCTTGTCATGTACATTTAGAAACAAATCATAGAATTTTATTTCCATAAAGGATTTTAGGTCTACAAAAGAGTATAAAATAACATAATAAGTACCAGCACATGCATCATTCACTTTTGACAAGGATGCCCACCAACGCTTATTTAATATAGTACTGGAACTTTTAGCTATAGCAGTTAAGCAAGAGAAAAGATAGAGGGCATCCAAATTGGATAAGAGGAAGTCAAATGTCCCTGTTTGTAGATATCATGTTCTTATACTTAAAAACCTAAAGACTCCACCAAAAAACTCTGACAAGTGATAAATGAATTCAGTAAAGTAGTAGGATACAAAATCAACATACAAAAATCAGTAGTGTTTCCATATACCAACAATGACCTAACTGAAAACAAAATCAAAAACATAATCTCATTTACAGTAGCTACCAATAAATAAATAAATAATAAAATACCTAGGAATAAATTTAACCAAGGAGGTGACAGATTTCTACAATGAAAACTATGAAACACTGATGAAAGAAATTAAAGATAGCACACAAAAAAATGGAAAGATATTCCATGTTCATGGATTAGAAGAATTAATATAATCAAATGAACATACTACCCAAAGTGATCTACAGATTCAGTGCAATCCCCATCAAAATACCAACAGCATTGTTCACAAAATAGAAAAACAAAAAATCCTAAAATGCATATGTAACCACAAAAGACATCAAATAGTCAAAGCAATCCCAAGCCAAAAAAAAAAAAAAAAAAATTGAGGCATTACACTACCTGACTTCAAAATATACTACAAAGCTATAATAATCAAAACAGCATGGTGCTGGCATAAAAACAGAAACACAGACCTATGGAACAGAATAGAGTACACAGAAATAAATCCACTTATCTACAGCCAATTTTTTGGCACCTAGAACATACATTGGGAAAAAGAGAGCCTCTTCAATGAATGGTGCTGGGAAAACTGGATACCCATATGCAAAAGACACAAACTAGACCCCTATCTCTCACTATATACAAAAATCAAATCAAATGGATTAAGGACTTAAATGTAAGACCTGAAACTATAAAACTGTTAGAATAAAACATAAGAGAAACACTATAAGACATTGGTCTACGCAAACAACTTATGGAGAAGACTTCTAAAGCAAGGCAACAAAAACAAAAATACACAAATGAGATCACATCAAACTAAAAAGCTTATGCACAGCAAAAGAAACAATCAACAGAGCAAAGAGGCAACCAGAATCTGACAAGAAATTAATATCCAGAATATTCAAAGAACTTAAATAACTCAATGGCAAAAAAGCCCAAATAATTCTATTAAAACATGGGAAAATAACCAGAATAGACATTTCTCAGAAGAAGACATACAAATGGCCGACAGGTATTTGAAAAATACTCAACATCAGTAATCACCAGAAAAATGCAAATCGAAAGCACAATGAGATATTATCTCACACCAGTTAGAATAGCTATTATCAAAAAGACATAAAATAACAAATGCTGGTGAGTATGCAGAGAAAAGGGAACTCTTATGCACTGTCGAAAGGAATGTAAATTAGTACATCCATTACAGAAAACAGTATGGAGATGCATCAAAAAACTAAAAAGAGAATTACCGTATGATCCAGCATTCTCACTGGTGGGTATTTATTGAAAGATAAAGAAATTAGCATACCAAACAGATATCTGCACCTTACGTTTACTGTAGCACTATTTACAATAGCCAAGATATGGAATTAACCTAGGTGTCCATCCACAGATGTATAGAATACAAAAATGTGGTGTACATACACAATAGAATACTAATCAGCTATAAAAAAGAACAGAATGAGATCCTTTCATTTCTGGCAACATGAATGAGCCTAGAAGACAGTATGTTAAGTGAAATAAGTCAGGCACAGAAAGATAAACAATACATGTTCTCACTCATATGTACAAGTTAAAATGTTATGAGTTGAACTTTTAGAAGTAGAGAGTAGAACTGTGTTTATTAGAAGCTGGGGGGAGTAAGAGGGGTAGGGGGAGTGTGGTTAATGGGCAAAAAATTACAGCTAGATAGGAAAAGTAAGTTCTAGTGGTGTACAGTGGTGCTAGGTATCTATAATTAACAATAATTTATTGTGTGTTCTCAAATGGCTGGAAGAGAAGAGCTTGAATATTCTCATCACAAAGAAATGATAAAATGTTGTGATGATAAATATGCTAATTACCTTGATTTGATCATCATAAATTGTATACATATGTTGAAATATAACTATGTACCCATACATATGTATAATCAGTATGTGCTGATTAAAAATATGAATGCCTTTTATAAAAAAAACAAAAAACAAATTTTAACATTTAGTCATATGTGATATAGAAGTGTTTGTCCAACCATTTCAAGCCTCACCACTCCTTTAACTCTTTCCGTCCCATGTCTGGGCAAGCTGATCAGAAAGCCTGAGTGTTCCTTTCTTTTGCACTGGTGGGAAGTTCAATCTAAACAATTATTATTGCAAGCCTCACCCCCTAACTTCCATAAGAACCCAAGCCAGTCTCCAAGACATTTTTGAACCAGATCGAGGGTGTGCCCTGATCTCAGAAGGCCTAATTATGTGAGTTTTTAAATGTACTTAGTATGTGTGTAGCATCATCCATCTTGACATACAAGCAAAGTTTTGGGTAGGGGCTCCACCCTATATCTTTAGATGATCATGGAACCCAAGGATTTAATTTCTAGGAAGTTTACAAGTCATGATGGTATTGGTCAAAGGACCACATTTTAGAACCATTGTTCTAAGGAGTCACACCCATCCCATTCCCAACTGATCCATTCACAAAATGCATCCAAATATCTCTTTTCTTAAAGAAATCTATTCTATCTCATTCTGTAATTATTTCCTTAGTAAGCATTTTGTGTCCCTAAATAATGTCCAATCTCCTTAGGAGCAGATACCATACACTAACTTTATATTTGCTTTAGCTCACAGCATTGTACTAGGTTCATAGAATTATTCACTCATTTTCTCATTCCATGTGTGTACTAAGGTTAGTGGAGAAAACAGAGATTTTTTTTTTTTTCCTTCTTGTCTTTTTTCATGACCGGCAACAGGATCGCAACCCTTGGTGTCATGCCTGCACCGTGCTCAACCAGTGAGCGGACCGGTCTCTATATGGGATACGAACCCTCAGCAGGAGCACCGCTGCGCTCCCAAGTGCTGCACTCTACCGAGTGTGCCGCCGGGCCGGCCCAAAAAAACAGAGATTTTAAAAATCGGATTCCCGGTCCTCCAATGAGTATATATTCAAGAGATTTGGATGGAAAGAAAAAGTCTGGGTAGAAGGAAATAGAAAGGAAAATAGAATGAGATTTACATAAAAATTATAATGTAATCATTGTATTAGATATATCACAGCAACTTATTTAAGTTTTACTGAATTGTTGCATGGTAAGTATGTATTATTTTCAACTGGAAAATCAAGAGTTCATGAGGGAGATCCAGTAATTAAACCCAGATCTGCATTATTACAATGACATTTATTTATTTTTAATGACACACCATATTTTATTCCACATGATAGTCAGAGTACATTATGTTAAAACCACAGACTTTTTATATAGAGGTAAGGAAATCATTTTTATAAAATAGAAGATTTGTGGTAGAAAGTAGTGCAAAATAAGATTTTTTAAAATTTTCTTTGTAAATTATTATAGATCCACAGAATGTGGCAAAAACAACACAGAGAGGTTCCATGTACTCTCTTTACTCAGTTTCTCCCAATAGTAGCATTTTACAGAACTACAACACAATAATCCAAGACAATAACATTGGTACAATTCACGATCATTATTCAAGATTGCCCCAGTTTTACATGTACTCATTTGTGAGTATGTGCGTGTGTGTATGCGTGCATGTGTGTATATGTGTGTACTTCTATGCAATTTTGTCTCGTGTAGATTCATGTAACCACCACCACACTAAAACTGTTCCATTATCACAAAGAACTCTCTTGTGTTAACTTCTATAGTTATATCCACTCCCAGAGTGGCTGTAACATTTGACATTTTCATCAGCAATGTATGAGTTCCAAATCCTCCCCAGCATTTGACATTGTCACAATTATACCTTACTAGTTTTTATGAGTAATGAAACTTCACTGAGGTTTTAATTTTTGTAACATTTGACATTTTCATCAGCAATGTATGAGTTCCAAATCCTCCCCAGCATTTGACATGGTCACAATTATACCTTACTAGTTTTTATGAGTAATGAAACTTCACTGAGGTTTTAATTTTTGTTTTTCTAATCACTAATAATATTGAACATATTTCCATGTGCTTATCTGTCATGTGTTTATTCTCTTTGGTGAAATATCTGATTATTTCTTCTGTCCATTTTTCTATTTGGGTTGTTTACTTTCTTAATGGTAAGCTTTGACAATTCTTTAAATGTTCTGCATATGAGAGTGTTGTCCTATATGTTGTTTGCAGATTTTTTCTTCCCTGTACCTTATTTTCTTAGCTTCTTAATAGGACCTCTGGCAAAGTAAAGGTTTTTAATTTGTATAAGTCCAATTTATTGATTTTCTTTTTCTTCTCTGGATCATGCTTTCTTTTCCACATGTAAGAACTCTTCACCAAGTTCCAGGTCTCAGAATTTTTTCTATGTTTTCTTCTAAAAGTCTCGTAGCTTTACAATTTTCATATAAATCCATGATCCATTTTATATTAATTTTTCTACATTGTTTGAAGCTTATGTTGAGGGTAACTTTATTTAGGCTAGCATTATAATTAAGGCAGCAGCATTTGTTGAAAAGAGTAATCAGTTGGCCATAATTGTGTGGGGTTATTTCTGTGTTTTCAATTTCATTAATTCATTTGTCTATCCTACTAGTATCATATAGTCTTGATTACTAGTGCTACACAGCAAGTCTTAAAATTGAGTAGGATGATTTCTCCCACAATTTTTCTCTTTCAAAACTGTTTTATCTTATCTGTTTTACAATAAGATTGTTTGTATCTACAAAAATCTTCCTGTAATTTGGATAGGATTTGCATTAAAATTGAGTATGCATTAAATTAATCATAGATCAATTTGGCAAGATTTGATGTCATTGTTATGTTGAGTCTTTCAATATATGAACACAGCATGTCTCTCCATTTATTCGGTTTTTATGTATGTCTTTCATAGTGAATTTGTAGTCATTAGCATACAGACCCTGTACATGTTTTCTTAAGATTATACATAAGTATTCCATTTGTGGCAGATTGGGGAGTGGGGTGATTGTATGATCTTGTATAATGTAATCTTGCTAAACTCACTTATTAGTACTGGGATATTTTTTTTTCTTCTTAGATTCCTTAGGATTTTCTGCTTAAGCAATCATTCCATCTGCACATAAGAAATATTTAATTTCATCCTTTCTAATTGTATGCCTTTTATTTTATTTTCTTGCCTTATTACACTGGCTAAGACTTCCAATACTATGTTAAGTAAAAATAGTCTGAGCAAATATCCTTGACATTTTTTTAATCTTAAGGAAAAACCCTCAATCTTTCACCGTTAAAGTATGGTGTAGCTGTGGGTGTTTGGCATATATACTTTATGAAGTTGAGGAAGCCCCTGTATTATTAGCTGACTGAAGGAAATAAGGTTTTGTCATACAGTTATGATCAAACAGTAGAGGGCATTAACTGTTAAGTTATGGAATTTGAAAATAAATTAGGCAGAAAATTGAGAGCTGGTAAATGTTGTCAAGCAAGTAGCTAATGGATATGGCATATTGAAATGTGAAAGAACTAGATACAAGGAGGTCAAATTGAAGAACAGTTACAATAGTCGAGGCATAAGCCTGAAAGGATCAAATTGGATATGAGTAGAAGTAAAAGAGGGAATCTAGATGGAAAATTTGAGCTACAAATGAAAATTCGGGCTTATAATTATTTGTGAAAAAAGGGTTCTTTTTTTTTTTTAGTGGATGGCTCTAACCAAAGGTTTACTAATAACAGTTTTATGCTGTATATACGTATCTATAATTAAATAATTTATTTATAATTGTTTTTAAGTAATCCAGTAAGATATTCGGTTGAACTACATGATTGAACTACATAAAATTGCCAATATCTATTTTTGACCTACAGTAGGTTAAAATGACAAATTTTTGCAATTCAAGTGACAATTTTTTGTGGTTCAACCTAATTTTACAGATTCACAATCCCTTACCTAAAAACTTTCGTGTCAGATAGGTTGTATAATTCATATATATACACATATACACACACACACACACACACACAAACATATATTTGTATTTGTGAATATGTATGATCTGTGTATAGACAGATAAATAGTTTTTAGAAAAGAAATAATATATTCATATTGAATATTAATTACCACACTGTAGTCTGGGGCAGCACCCTATGATCAAGCACATTAAAACTCTTTAAGAAAAGCTTATTGATAAACACACTGAGTATAATAAAGTCATTAAATAGCCTCACTTCAATTCAGAACAGATTTTGCTATCAAATGTGTTACTTTTAAAATTTGCTTTTCAGAGCTTTTTAGATTTCACAACTGCAGAAAAGGGTTTGTGGGCCTATATAGACTATCTCAGGTGCTATAAAGATTGTATTTTTAAATGCACATATTTTGCACACATATAAATATTTCAATAATTTATTTATATTTGACTTTTATAATAAAATAATATTTTTTGTTTCTTTTTCTTTGTGGTAGGGTAATTAAATGTTATTGCTTGGTTAAACAATTCAAAATCAGAAATCATGACCTACCACATCCTTAGAGAGAGACCTATTGTATCAGTGAGCAATGCAATATACACACTTGTAATTCAAAAGCACTGAGGCAAAAACTGTCAAAACAGTACTAAAATTGACAAGGATAGTTCATTAGTCTAGGAACTGATGCGTTATAAACCAGTTGGTGATCAGCTTAATAATTTAAATAAATTTGAACTTTATTTAAAAAACTACACTCGCTGTTGCAATTAAATTTCAAATCATGTCTGAAAGAAAGGTACATGCAATTGTGGGCATTGATCAAGAAGCTAAACCTATTGCCTTTCAGAGCAAAATAATCAATATCAAATTTAAAATATTATTGTTTTAATTGAAAATTTCCTCCTATGTTCTCAGTATTGACTTTTGAGACTTAACAGTGTCAATAAACCAATTTTTTGTTCATTAACATAGAATTAACTTATGAACACTTCGACATTCTGAATGCTTAAATAAGACAAAAAACATTGTTTCACCTGTAGTTGGAAATATATTTCACTTCCTGGAGTTATTTCTCCTGACTTCTGAAATCCATTCATGCATGCAGAATAGTTTTATTATTTATACTTGACATTGCTATTCTAACAAGAAGGCTGTTCTAAAGTTTCTTACCTGGTAAAGATTCTGTAAAAAACCTTTATCTTATTTCTTTTTTAACATTATAATTATATGGTTGTGTAGGAATGGAAGTACATGTGTGAATGATATGTTATAATTTACTGGTACAGAAAATTTTACCTGGAGGTGGAATGTTAGAGTAACATAAAACCTAAAATGTGTGGAATTGTCTCAGAGGGTAGGCAGTTGGTGGCAAAGAAATAGATACTGTAGCAGGGAAACTGATAAGGTTCTTGGTAAAATCATTTCTTTCATTAATACAGAAGGCGAACCATGTTCCCACTAAGCCTATTACTTATTCTAGAGGAATTTGTTGGCAAAAGTTACAAAGATGGTATGTGATCATTGCTTTTAGTAAACGTACAAGGGGAGATGAAGTTGGGGAAGAATTAAATAATTTGGAGAAAAAGAATGAAGGGGAAATAGCCCAGTTAAGAAAAGGTTTTTTTTGCTTGCAGCCATTTTTATTTTCATTTTGCCACAAATTGTTCACAATTAAGCTCAGGAATAAGGAGATGTATATGGCATAGAGATCAGTAAGAATAATATTCACCAACAATATTCACTCAAGAACCATGACAAAATGAAAAGTTTGGCTGCAATTATTTATAGAAGAGATTTAAAAGGAAAAACAAAAACCAAAAACAGAAACTAGCTAAGTCTCCAGAGAATTTTATTGTCAAAGAAAGCGCAAGCCATACCTGCAAAAATGTTCTGAATTGCTGTATCTCTAAAGTAATCCCAGCTTCCAAAAATGCACCAGCAAAATGCAGACTTTGAAACCTATGGTTCTGGTGAGGCACTTTTGATCATAAAGACTAGAACAATATTCTAGCAGAAGAGGGGACAACAAGATAGAGGGAACCAGAATATTTTGAAGTACCTATAAAGCAGGATTTATAGACTTTAGACCTATATCCAGATTGTTCCATGGGAGAAAAATAATTTGTCTGTGCCAATTCTTTTTAGGGTGATGGTATTTTTATTAGAGCTGCATAACACGCACCCTAGAAGTGCAAAATGAAATTGCCAGATTATAGTAAATACATTTAAGACCAGTCAATAGATTGATAAAGAAAAAGAGAGAAAGGTAGTTGACTAAAAACAGAAAAAAAAGGGATGTTTACTCTGAACTAAAATGGAATAAATTGGGCAGAACAATGCTTCCACAGATAAACTAAAAATTAAAAATAATTAAATGAATGAATTAATAAGGCATTTGAGAACTATAGACTTGAAGAAACAAGGTCACAAAGTAGGCAGAACCTTTCTATTGTGATCTCTTCTGCTTCTGGGTGCCAGGCAAGAGGCTGAGAATCCAAGTCACTCATGATGGGGGACAATATCTTATTTTTAAAAACTAGCAGAGTTTCTGACAGTGTTATTAATACAAGACCTCAAAAATTAGACACTGGAGAGAAACCCAGTGAAAATTGAGGGGCAGAAAACTGAATATGATACTAGGTCGGTTTTCCCATTAAGATATCTATAAAATCCAAAAGCTATTCAGAGCAAGAGGCTAAAAAGTTAGAGAAAGCCTTTTAAAAGCAGAGCAAAGACTTGCCTCTGCCCAGGATGTAGAAATCTGGAAAGAATGTCACTCACTCTAAACACACCACAAAATCTATAAAATCACAGTTTTTTTTTTTCAATTCTTCAGAGAACTGATGTCAGAAAGCATCCCAGTAGCCTATAATCTAAAGGAAGATAGCAGCCCAAAAAGGGATGGGGCTTGAGCACTAGAAAACAAGTAATAGATCATAGGAGGAAGATGAACTAGTCACACAAATGAGTAAAAACCATTCCAGTGAAATTTTTAATTAATTTCTAAAATCTGAGTGGTGGCTAGCATGAAAATATAAAACTCAAGAAGTCACAGACACAAAGGAAGACTGGACTGCTTATAGGCTCATCTCCATGACCTCTAGTAGGCAACCGCATGAAAAATCAGAGGCAGGACAGAGACCTGTGGGAGCCTCCTTCAGTGGTGCATTTCTGGAGAGGAGAGGATTATAGCTGCATCAAAGGTGCAAAGTCCTCTCCTAAGTAACAGCAGATTTAGCCCTTAGAGGAAGAGCAGCAGAAAAACAACCCACTATGAAGAAATTAAACAATCCAAGGAACGAACTCAGATATGACGCAAATGTTGGGTCAGATAGTGTGCTTAAAATAACTATAAGTGATATGTAAAATACTGTAGTACAAAAGATGGACAACATAAATAAAAAGATGGGAAATTTCAGCAGATAAATTTTAGCAAGAAACATTTAAGAGAAAAAACAACAAACAAATAAATGTATACATCTAAAAATATCATATTTAAATTGTTGAAAAGCAACACTAAAGAATAGTCTCATCACATACCAAAGAACAAAGATAAGAATTACAGCAGATTTCTTGTCAGAATCTGTGAAACTTAGAAGACACTGGAAAGGCATTATAAAGTGTTGAGAGATTAAAAACTGTCCATTCACAATTCTACACCCAGTGAAATAGGTTTCAAAATGAAGGAGAGGTCAACTTCTGGGAAGATGTCAAACTAGAGGTGCCCAGAGCATGTTCCTCCTGCAGAAGAAAATCAAAATGGGTCCACCACTACCACTGCCACCGTTGCCAGAGCCACTGTCCTGTCCAAGAACTGTCACCTATTGCAGAATAGCTCCAAACAGACCAGCATTCTTGTGGGTTGCCTTTCACTGCAGCCATGGACTCCACAGATGCATGATGTAGCTGAAACTACTGATGCCATTACTGCTGCCATGAATTAACCCCACTCCACCAAAGACACTGCAAACACAAGGGAGGCAGATATAGCCACCAGTGCCCCTGCCACCCACAAGGTAACCCCAGGACCACCAAGGACACTACAGACACCAGGAAAGCAGTTGCTGCTGCCACTGAGGATACCATAGCTGTGTGGAACTCCGCTGTGGACACTGCAGCCAAGCAAGTAGCTGCTGCAACCACCACTGCTATAGTCACCACCACCAGCATCACCAGGCAGCCTCCACTGTGGTGCAAGGAGCCAGCCACCACTGGAGAAACCACTGTCACATGGGAAGTCAACCAAAGCCACCTCCACAACCATTGCTGCAGCAAAGGCTTTCTGCTACTACAGCAGCACAACAACAGCCACTGCGACTGTGCAACTGGGCCACTGGCCACTTAACTGCATTGACACAAGGGAGATCACCAGAGAAGTCCAGGGAAGGAGAGTAATAGAAGAAGTATGTGCTCTCCCAGATGACCAGACATCAATGTAGAGATGCATAAAAATACTAGATATGCATAAAAATAAGAAAATATGAGTCCACCAAAGGAGTACAATAACTATCAAGTATCAGACCTCATGGAGCAGGAAAGCCTTTAAATGACAGAAAAGGAATTCTGAGTAAAAATCTTAAGAAAACTCAATGAGATACAAGAATACACAGTTAGATGACATAATAAACTGAGCAAAACTATCCCAGATATGAAGAAGGAAATTCACAAAGAGATTAACATTTTAAAAAAGAAGGTAACAGAACTCATGGAATTGAAGGAGTCATTCAATGAAATAAAAAAAAAAAACACAACTGAGAGCTTAAACAGCAGGTTAGAGCAAACAGAAGAAATAATTTCTGATCTTCAAGACAGTCTTTTCAAAATAACTCTGGAAGATTAAAAAAGAAAAAGAAAAAAAATAATTTTAAAATTAAAAAACGAAGACAATCTAAGAGAGAAAGTAGACAACCTTCAGTACACAAACATTTAAGTCATGGGTACTCCAGAAGGGGAAAAGAAAGGAAAAGGTATTGAGAACATAATTAATGAAATAATAGGGGGAAACTTCCCAGGTGTAGGAAGGGACAGAAAACTTCAAATTCAGGAGTCTCAGAGATTCTTAAACAGACTCAATCCAAAAAGGTCCTCTACCAAGGCACATTATAGTCAAACTCGCAAAACTCAAAGATGAAGAGAGAATCCAAAAAACAAGAAGACAAAAATGTCATGTCACCTATAAGGGAGTCCCCATCAGACTAACAATAACTCCAGAGAAGCTCTACAGGCCAGAAGAATATGGGATGTTACATGTGAAATACTAAAAGAATAAAAGCTGCCAGCCAAACTATCCTTAAAAAAATGAAGGAGAAATAGTGTATTTCCCAGACAAACAAAAACTACAAGAATTCATCACTACATGACCAGCCCAACAAGAAATTCTCAAAGGAGTACTGCATCTAGAATCCATAAAATGATAATCACTACCATAATATACAAGAATGAACAAAACCCACTAGAAGAACAAAAGTGCAAATGAGAAAGAGAAAGAAACTGAATCTTATCACCTCCAAAAGCCAACAAACACCAAAGACAAGCAACAAAGGGGCAGGCAGTGGAAAGATATTTAAAACATCCAAATGAAAACTGATAAAATGCCAAAAGTAAGACAATACCTTTCAGTAACAACCCTAAAAATAAATCAATTAAATTCCTTACTTGAAAGACACAGACTTGCTGATTGCATTTTAAAAAGCTAGACCCAACTATATACTGTCTGCAAGAGACTCACATCACCTGTAAAGACACACACAGACTAAGAATGAAGGGATGGAAAGAGATGTATGACACAAATGGAAAGGAAAAATTATCAGGAGTGGCTATTCTTATATCAGATAAATGAGACTTGAAACCAAAAACCATAAAGAGACAAAGAAGGCCATTACATGATGTTAAAGTTATCTATCCAGAAGAACACATAACAATCATAAATACATATGTACTCTACATCAGAGCACCCAGATATATAAAGCAAACACTACTGTATCTAAGAAAACAGACCCAAATACAATAATAGTTGAGGACCTAAACAACACTCCCTCAACACTGGGCAGATCTCTAGGAAATAAATCAACAGGGAATTACAGGATTTAAACTACACTTTACACTAATTGGAATTGGCAGATACCTACAGAATACTTAATCCAACAACCACAGAATATACATTCTTCTTATCAGCACAAGGAACATTCTCCAGGTTAGACCACATGTTAGGTAACAAATCAAGCCTCGACTAGGTTTAAAAAAAGTGAAATCCTTTCAAGTATCTGCTCGGACCATAACAGATTAAAAGTGAAAATCAATAACAAACAAAATTCTGGAATCTATACAAACACATGGAAATTAAGCAACATACTCCTGAATGGCATAGGGGTCCAAAAAGAAATTAAAGAGGAAGTCAAAAAAAAAATGTTGAAACTAATGAAAATAAAGACACAGCATACCAAAACCTGTGGGATGCTTGAAAACCAGTACTAAGACAGAAGTTTACTGAAAGAAATGCTTACATCAAAGGAATAGAATTATTTCAAGTAAATAACCTAATGCTATATCTCAAAGACCTGGAAAACAAGAACAGTCTAATCCCAAAATTAGTAGATGGAAAGAAATAATTAAGATCAGAGCAGAACTAAATGAAATAGAAACACAAAAAATGATACAAAAGATTAATGAAACAAAAACTTGGCTTTTCCAGAAGATAAACAACATAGACAAGCCATTAGCTAGGCAAAAAAAAAAAAAAAAAAAAAAAAAAAAAAAAAAAGCCCAAAAAAA
>NW_007737990.1:18729-24959 GCF_000696425.1 Galeopterus variegatus
AAAAAAAAAAAAATTTGTTTTTCAAAAAAAAAAAAAAAAAAAAAAAAGCATTTGGAAAAAAAAAAAAAAAAAAAAAAAAAAAAAAAAAAGAAGGCCCAAATAACAAAAATTTGAAATCAAAAGGGAGATATTACAACTGATAACACAGAAATACAAAGAATAATTAGAGGCTATTATAAACAACTATATGACAACAAATTTAAAAACCTGAAGAAAACAGATAAATTTATGGATACATAAAAGTTACCAACACTGAACCAAGAAGAAATACAAATCCTGAACAGATCAATAACAAACTGCAGGATTGATACAGTAATCAGCTGTTTCCCATGAAGAAAAGCCCAGGCCCAGATGGCTTTACTGCTGAATTCTACCAAACCTTTAAAGAGGAATTAATACCAGTTTTCTTCAAACTATTCCAAAGACTGAAATAGAGGCCTTTCTCCCAATCTCATTCTATGAGGCCAGCATCAATCATAGCATTCTATGATATCAAAACCAAAGATACAACAACAAAAAGAAAACTACAGGCCAATACCTTTAATGAACACAGGTGCAAAAATCTTCAATATAATACTAGTAAATAGAATACAGTAACATATTTTTAAAAATTGTACACCACAATCAAGTTCGATTCATCCCAGGGATGCAAGGTTCAACATATGCAAATCAATAAATATGATACACCACATCAACAAAATCAAAGACAGAAACCATATGATTATCTCAATAGATGCAGAAAAAGCAGTTGACAAAATTCAACATCCCTTCATGATAAAGACTCAGCAAATTAGGTACAGAAGGAAAATATCTCGACACCATAAAAGCCATGTTTGACAAACGCACCGCCAATTTCATCATGAATGGGGAAAAGCTTTCAGGATTGGAACAAGAGACGGATGCCTACTCTCACCACTCCTACTTAACATGGTATTGGTAGTACTAGTCAGAGCATCAGGCAAGAGAAAGAAATAAAGTTCATCCAGATTGGAAAAGACAAAGTCAAATTGTCCTTGTATGCAAATGACATGATCCTATATATAGAAAAGGCTAAAGACTCTACAAAAAAAAATCTGATTAGAGTTGAAAGACAATTTCAGTAAAGTTGCAGGATGCACAATCAGCACACAAAAATTAGTAGTGTTTTTACACTCCAACAGCAAACTAGCAAAAAAAGGAAATCAAGAAAACTAGCCCATTTATAATAGTCATAAACAAAAAATAAAATACCGAGGAACACAGTTAACCAAGGAGGTGAAACAGCTATACAACAGGAACTACAAATCACTATTAAAGAAATGAAAGAGGTAACAAAAAAGATAAAAAGATATTCCAACAAAGGATTAATATCCAGAATATTCAAGGAACTTAAACAACTTAACAGTAAAAAATCAAATAACCCAATTAAAAAATGGGCAAACGAGCTGAATAGGCATTTCTCAAAGGAAGAATATACAAATGGCCAAGAGTTACAAGAAAAAATGTTCAACATCACTCAGCATGTGTGAAATACAAATCAAAACCACACTGATATATCATCTCACCCCAGTTAGACTGGCTACTATCAAGCAGACAGGGAATAACAAATGCTGGTGAGGATGCACAGAAAGGGAAACAGTTCTACTTTGTTGGTGGGACTGTAAATTGGTGCAGCCATTATGGAAAACAGTATGGAGGTTCCTCAAAGAACTACAGATATAACCTTTATGCAATCCAGCAATTCCACTGCTGGGTATACACCCAAAGGAATGGAAATCATCATGTTGAAGGGATAGCTACACCCATATGTTTATTCTAGCTGTATTTGCAATAGTCAAGAGTTGGAACCAACCAAATGTCCATCATCAGATGACCACAGAAGGAAAATATGGGATGTATACACAATGGAATACTACTCTGCCATTAAAAAAAGAATGAAATGCCATCATTCACAGCAACATAGTTGAACCTAGAAAATAACTATTAAGTGCAATAATCCAGGCACAAAAAGAGAAACAGCACATGTCCTCACTCATAAGTTGAGGTACAAAGATAAACAGATACCTTTTTTAAAAAAGAAAGAAAGATACAACAATCACAATAATAGATTGAACTTCAAAAAGGAGAGAACAGAAGTGAGGTTTCCACAGGTGGGAAAGTGTGAGAGGGAGAGGTGATAAGGGAGGAATTTGTACAAGGTCATGAAAATTGATTACATTGTATAATGTTGAATATATTAATTACCGTGATTTGAGCATCACATATTGCACACAGGTAATGATATTCAACTCTGTACCACAGCACGTTTTATTCAACTATGTTACAATAAAAAAATCCCGTTAGACAAAAAAAAAATTGAGAGCATTTATTGCCAGCAGACCTTTACTAAAAGAATTATTAAAGGAAATAATCAAGCGTATTAATGTGGTACCAGAAACTTGCATCTACAAACACATATAAATATCTCTGGATAAATTTTAAATAGCTGCAAGTATAAGTGATTTTTTAAATTAATTTTAATTGCTCTAATGTATAACTGTTGAAACAAAAGGAATAGCAATGTATTTTAAGTTTATGGCATATGTCAAAGTATAATAAATAAAAGCAACATAAATCATTCCTGATAAACAACCACCTAGGAATAGGAAGGGCATCTAAAACTCATTCACTGCTATCCTTGTATCTAATATGATAGTCTGAATACTTTTCTCCTAAAATCAAACAGAAAGAAAGATTATCTGTTCTCAATAGTTCTATCCGACAACCTACTGGATGCCTTTGCAAGTATAAAGTAATTAAAAGAAACAAAGTTACACCTATTTGAAAGAAGAAACAAAACTGCCTCTATTCACACATGACATGACCTTCCATGTAGAAAATCCCTAATAATCTACAAAATTTATCAAGAAGTAATCAGTGAGTTTAACAAGGTTGAAGAATACAAGGTCAATATATTAGCAATAAACAATTGAGAATTGGAATAAAAATCAAGAGCATTTACAATTGCACCAAAAATATGAAATACATAGATACAAACTTTATAAAATGTGTGCAAAATCAGCATAATCTGTTGTTTCAACACTGTTCACTGTTGAAATAAACAATAGAATTTAAATTAATAGAAAGAAATACGGTGTTCACGAATTGCAAGATTCAATATTAAGATAACAATTTGTCTTATTTGTATCTATAGATTGGACATGATTTCAGTGAAAACACCAGCCGGGTTTTTTGTAGAAATCAACCAGCTGTACTAAAATGTATATTGAAAGGCAAAGAAAATATAATACCCTAAAAGACTCACTTTAAAAACAACAACAACAACAACAACAAAGTCGTAAGACTCACACAACCTGATTTTAAGATTTACTACACAGCTATAGTAATAAAGAGAGTCTGGTATTAGCATAATGATCCACAAATAGATTTAAAAAAAATAAATAACAGAATAGAAGCCCATACATAGGCCCAAGCTTATACGGTCATATGATTTTTTTTAAAGGCAACAGAACAATCTTATACAAAAGAGAAACTTTCAACAAATGGTGCTGGAATAAACAGATCTCCATATTTGGGAAGAAGGGGGAAAGACCTAGACGACTCCTACCTCATATACTACAAAAAATTAATTACAGATAAATCATAAACCAAAACATAAAATTAGCATGTATAATGCTTCTAGAAGAAAATATATGAGAATTTTTTATGGCTTTGTGTAGGCAAAATTTTCTTTGGACATGGAGCACAGTACATAGAAATCAGATTTAATAAATTAGACTTCATTACCTAAAAACTTCTGGTCATCAAAAGACTTATGTCCTACAGACATAGTAAGTATTTTGTAATATAAGTATACTTAAGTATATAAGTAAAACAATATTATTGTCCTGAAAACAATACTATTATCTGACTTATAAAAAAAAAAAAACCTTCCAACTGAACAGTGGTAAGAGAAATTATTGATTTTGATGCATAAAATTACTAAACTCAGGTAAATTAAAAGTATTTTTCAGTGTGGTCTTTAGACCATCTACGTGACCCAATTGACCCAGTTCCCTAGGTCCGGGACAGTGCTACTGAAACAGTCTCAGATGGTTCAGCCTGGAAATCTGCATTTTAGTTAGCATGCCAGGTGTTTCCTATTACACATTGGTTTGAAACTCTTTCGATAATATCCGTATTCAGTAGGCCAGTTGAACTTTCTTTATCTCATTGTCTGCAAAACTGTGAGATTCACCCTACAATGCAGTTGTTGCTTCCATCCTCCTTTCTTACCATAATATTCTCTTTCCTTTCTCCCATGGCATATGGTACCCTTCCTCTATAACCTATATCTTCTTAGAGTGATCTCTTATTCCTTGATTCCATTTTTTAATTGTTCATTGTGTTTTACTCCAAATAAAATAATAAATATTAACACTATTATTGATACTTATAATTCCAAATATGTTCATTATCTGTATCCTGCAAGTACAACAGAAAGCATATATATGTAGCTCTTCCTGGATATCTAGCTATTCAGAATGCCAAGAGTTGAGCCGTCTCACCTTCTAGTCGCACGTCTGCCTGAACCATAGTAAACACTTAGTATTAAGTTTGTCTAACAAATGAAATACTGAACATGGGAATAATAGCAGCAAACTCACATAACTCTGACTACTTACAATGTAATTTCAGATATTTACCTTATTGTTCTCTTTCAAGAAATGGGAAGTTGAGCAAAATCATTATTTATAAATGAGGAAACTGAGTCACAGAAAAATTAAGAATTAAAAAGGATTTCAACTAGTTCTTGCCAGTTGCTATTCAAGTGGTGTCACTAGACTAGTAGACTGCTTTGTGGCAGAAACAAGACTTGATATTTGGTGTTCCTTTCCAAAAATGTAATTTATACTGTCTCTTGGGCTTTTGTGACAACACTTATAAATTATTCTTCAGGATTAACCTTGGTACTTGATTGACCTGAGTTCCTTAATTAAAAAAAGTATTAGAGAGAATGGGACACATTCTCACTTAAAACTTTTTTAAAGTTTTTTTTTCCTATTAGAACTTTCAGGAAGCATCTTGATGGAAATGAAAAGTCATTAGGTCAGGCAGACTGGAAAAAACATGGGTATTGTAACATTGTTCTTGCACTTTATTATTAAGCTTTAAATTTCAATATTAAAATAGTTTGCTTGGTCTCCAATTTATCCACTCATGCTCATGATAAATTCCGCATATGGCCAGTATCTTTATCTAACAATCAAAACAAAACCCCTTACAGTAGAACAATAATATCAGAGAAGGAATGCTCAGATATTTAACTGATAGTAACAAAGGAATCACATTGCAAGAAAACAAAAACCCATCCTGGAACTCAACCACACAGAGCAAGCATGTCCTTGCTTGTAACCATCACCCAAGGGTGTATAGTTCATACTAAACCTATTCGTCCCTGACCACACAACAGGTTATGAAGCATTTGTTAAACTTAACCTTGTAACTATGAAATTTGACTTTAACAATCAAAATGCTTCACAAAGCATTTTGAAATTTAGAATTTTAAGATCATTTTAG
Source organism: Galeopterus variegatus (assembly GCF_000696425.1). Taxonomy (NCBI): domain Eukaryota; kingdom Metazoa; phylum Chordata; class Mammalia; order Dermoptera; family Cynocephalidae; genus Galeopterus; species Galeopterus variegatus. The sequence continues at coordinate 24,268 of NW_007737990.1, forward strand.
CCCTGGAATCTTCATTTGTTGCTCCTATACAGGGGACAGCAGCTCCAAATCTTAAAGGGAACTAAGCGCCTTACATAAAAGGACAGGTGTTCCCACTTTCCTGTTAATGACTCTCTAAGTGTGGATGATGATGATCCTTATCAGTCATTACTAAATTTACTTCACAGAAATTAAGAATTAAATTACAGTTTTAAGGCTCATTAGGTCTTGTTAAATTTGTTGAATTGCCCACATGTGTGTGTCTTGTCCTCCATGGGGTATCTGTAAAGCAGGTGTTTCAATTCATTGGAAGTTTCTTGCATTCTATCCTGCCCAACAATTATTATACAAATGTGTTTCAAATTCCAGGTTGGGTTCTTATATTTGAAGATCAGACTTCAAATAGTCATATTTGACTATTCAAGTTTAGCATAAAGAGGAATAATATGGAAATGGTCTCCTATGGGAGCTTTTCTAAAAGAGTATTGAATGTGAATTTCAAGGGCAGAGTAGGGACCACATTCCAGACTTAATGCCTTTCTCACTTGTCTCCATATTCTGATGCCAGACAATTCCAAATACAAGTGCAAGTGGGAAGATCTTGTACATTTTTATCCATGCCTATGAGGGCGTGTCTTCTAATGCACTAAGAGTACAGCTCGTTTCTCTTTGAATGCAGGGGATATTAAACCAGATAAAAATTACCACTGTTA
>NW_007737990.1:26010-26886 GCF_000696425.1 Galeopterus variegatus
GGAGCGCTGCCGCGCTTCCCAAGCGGCGCACTGTAGCAGTGCGCCACCGGGCCGGCCTGAATTTTCACATTAAATATCTTCCCTAGGTATCCTGAGGCAAGGCAATGTCACAAAAAGAGAAGATGCTGAGAATGGATTTCAGCTCCTTTAATCTCAGTCTAGTTTTCTCTCCACAAGGTAATAGTACCTACATTTAAGAATGTCTTACCTCACATTGATAATACTAATAGTAATAATAATAAATTCTGAAGCAAGTGACAACTATAAAATACTCAAGAACTAAATGTCAGTATATTTTTTTTAGATCTATGAAACCATGCATAGGGAAATTTGTGAAATAAATGAGGGGTTTTAATTGTCAAAATCCTGTGCCTCTAGCGAATTTACTAAAAAAAGAAAAAAAGAGTGTTTTATACCCACGTTTAGTTGCTGGGACATTAGCAGAGCAGCATCTCCTGTCACCTGACTACACACCACACTCACAAGGCAAATCAATATTCCAATCCTTAAGGAGTTCCTCCTCCAAAAATGAACAATTGTATCACTGAAATAGGGAAAACTGATTTTCTAAATTATATATACCTTTCTTTATAAAGAGTGACTGTCATAGGCATAAGAATGTAAATTGTTTGGGGGTGTTTTTTTTTTTTTTACTGAAATGTAGTTGATTATACATATTTGAGGTGATCAGAATTAAATTTCAATACCTGTGTATGGTGTGTTATGGTCAGATCAGGAAAATTAGTATATTCATCATTACAAACTTAGTCATTTATTTGTGTTGAGGAGGACATTTGATCTCCTGTCTTCTAGTCATTCGATAACATGCAGTAAATTATTATCAATTATAGGGGCCTAGCTACACTGTACATCAGT
>NW_007737990.1:27793-29326 GCF_000696425.1 Galeopterus variegatus
AAACTTAGTCATTTATTTGTGTTGAGGAGGACATTTGATCTCCTGTCTTCTAGTCATTCGATAACATGCAGTAAATTATTATCAATTATAGGGGCCTAGCTACACTGTACATCAGTAGAACTAATTCACCTAACTAGTGTATTTGTATCAATTAACCCATTTCTTGGTAGCCCTTTTCCCTTTCCAGGCTCTAGAAATCACAGTTCTGTTCCCCCCTTATGAAAGTTCAATGTATTATCATGATTCTTCTCTCTCTCTCTCTCCCTCCCTCTCTCCTTCCCTCCCTATCTCTCTCTCTCTCTCTCTCTTTCATGTCTGAGGGCATGTTTCACTTAACATAATTTTCTCCAAGCTCATCCATTTTGTTGCGAATGGCAGAATTTTATTCTTTTTGTGGCCGAGTAGTATTCCATAGTGTATATATACCACATTTACCTTACTATAATGTCCATCAGTGGACAATTAAGTTGATTCCATATCTTGGCTATTTTGAATAGAGCTACAGGAGACATGGGAGTGCAGGTATCTGTTCAACATAATAATATCCATTCCTGTGGGTATATACCCAGTAACAGCATTGCTGAATTGTCTGGTAGTTCCATCTGTAGTTTTGAGCAGATCAATAAATATGATACACCACATCAACAAAATGAAGGACAAAAACCAAATGATCATCTCAATAGACAACCCTGCAACACCCCTTCATGATAAAGACTCTCAAAAAATTAGGCATAGAAGGAAAATATCTCAACACTATAAAAGCCATATGTGACAAACCCACAGCTAGCATCTTCCTGAATGAGGAAAGAGGAAAACTTTTCCTTTAAAAACAGGAATGAGACAAGGATGCTCACTTTTACCACTCCTATTCAACATAGTATAGGAAGTTCTAGCCAGAACAATCAGGCAAGAGGAAAAAATAAAGAACAACCAAACTGAAAAATATGAAGTCAGATTTTCCTGTTTGCAGATGATATGATTATATATATATATATATATATATCTTTTTTTCCCCCCCTTGGCATTTATCCTGTTTGATGTTCTCTAGGCTTTCTGGATCTGTGGTTTGATTCTGACGTTAATTGGTGGAAAATTCTCAGTCATTATAGCTTTAAATATGTTTCTCTGTTCTTTTCTTTCTTTCTGCTTGTTCTTGTATCCTCATTATGTTTGTATTATAACTTTTTAATTGTCCCATAGTTCTTCTCTATTGTCATATCCTCAAGCTCAGAGAATTTTCCCTCAGTTTTGTCCCATCTACTAATGAGCCCATCAGTCATTCTTCATTTTGGTCACAGTGTTTTCATCTCTAGCATTTTATTTTGAAACATTCTTAGAATTTCCATCTCTCTGCTTACATTATTCATCTATTCTTGCATGTTGCCTGTTTATATCATTAAAGCCCTTAGCATATTAATCATAGCTATTTAAATTCTCTATCTGATAATTCCAGCATTCCTGCCATGTTTGGATTTGATGCTTGCTCAATCTCTTCAAACTGTGTTTTTGTTTTTAGTGTGCCTTGTAACTTTT
>NW_007737990.1:29561-32082 GCF_000696425.1 Galeopterus variegatus
CATCTATTCTTGCATGTTGCCTGTTTATATCATTAAAGCCCTTAGCATATTAATCATAGCTTTTTAAATTCTCTATCTGATAATTCCAGCATTCCTGCCATGTTTGGCTTTGATGCTTGCTCAATCTCTTCAAACTGTGTTTTTGTTTTTAGTGTGCCTTGTAACTTTTTACTGAAAGGTAGACATGATGCACTGGGTAAAACGGACTGCAGTAAATAGACCTTTACTAAAGTAGTGGTAAGGTGTGGGTGGAAAGGAAGCTTCTATAGTCCTATGATTAGACCTGTCTTTCTTTCAGTGCACCTTTGTCCCTAGGTTGTGAACATCACCAGTGCATCTCAGTCTCCACCTCTTCCTTAGGTAGGACAAGGCAGCTGGAGGGGTATGGAGTTGGATATTTTCCTTCCTCTACTTGGTAGGCTCTGATAAAAACCCAGCAAGTCAGCCTCCATCAGAATAGTTTCTCCCAAGGGCAAACCTTATTAAGAAGAGAATGTTCTGGTGTATTTTTAAATGGTTCCTTTTCCCTTCCTCCTGCCAAAAACACAAGGTTTTTGTTTTTGTTTTTTCTCAGCTGTTCACTGTGAAAACCAAATCAGGTTCCCGGAAGTTAAACTCACATTATTGTGGAGTCCCCTCCCCAATGACTAAAGTTAACTCACACTTGTCCACACTGAGCCTCAACAATTTGTCAACTACTTTTTAGGTTTCCCTCCCTCAGTATGGAATCCTACGGATGTTTCTGACCATAGGTTCTTGCTCTTGCAAACTATAATTCTCTGTATCCACCTGTATGTCTCTCCAGTTTTAAGGGCAGTGGTTTGCCCTGTGACCTCACTTCTCTGACCAATCTAAAAAGAGTTGTTGATTTTTTTTTTTTTAATTTGTTCAGCTTTTTACTTCTTGTTAGGACAGAGTGTGAACTCTAAGCTCATATACCAGACTAGAAGCCCACAAACTCTTTTAATTCACATCACAAATTTACAAATGATCAAAACGTATTTCTCACTGCAGGCTTTGATTAAAAAATACTGATTCAGTAGAGTCCAGGCTTTCCCTGCCTTTTGTTTAAAAAACATATTTTAAATGCTGGCCTGGCTTTTTTCTTTTTAAATCCAGTGGATCCATTTTCTCTGCAGTGTTTCTTTACTAGGGCAGCAAAAGAAACCAAAATAGAAACGTTATGAAATTAATAATTAAATATTGCCTTAAGATGTAATACTTTTGCTGATGAAACATTTTTTCCTTGAGGTCTGTTGAAATTCAAAACCCATAATGAATTTGGATTAAAGTACCTAACAATCAAGGTTAAAAAATGCTTTGAAATTCAGCTCATGAGTCTTCCTAAAAATATTACCAAAAGATACATCATTTACAAGATATCATTATATGATACTTTATACATAAAAATACATTTTAAATTCTAAATTATACAGCTTTTCTTTTGCCCAGTTTTCCCTAAATTTATACATGAGGACATCTGAAATAGCAATCTGAAGAAGTTATGGTTATTAAAAAATAAATCACACTAGCAAGCCATTCAATAATTTAATATGACCACATATTGAGTAGTGATGGATTTTTATTCATAATTTAAATATAGGTGATTCAAATAGAAATGTAAATTTGTAAATACCACAATTAATGGAGCAACATAAAATCATGTGTAAAGATATTTTAATATCCTCCCTTTGTTCTTCATATAGATTAAATGATCTATTTCTTCTATTAGTTTTACAACATTAAAGTACTTTTCATAAATTAGGTAGGTTACCTCCTGTTTTACAAAAACAAAATCAAAAGAAAGATGATAATGTTTCTAAAAAAGAATCAGAAAATCCTAAATTAAATCATGTTTTAAATGGTGTGGCTTTCTGGTAATTTAATTATTTTACCTTACAAAGCTCCCATGAATCTCTGTGTGTTTGAATAAATATATTAGTTTAAATCATCTACCTGCCCACCATGTGCCTTTTTAAAAAATGCAATTACATTCCCCCACCTTATTATTCTCTACAGGCAATAAAAACTCATATTCCAAATAAGTAATGTACTTGTATAAACATAAAAACAAAGGTCTCATCTAAATCTCCCAACTCATTTTTTAAAACCCTTAATATATAAATGTTTTTACCATAACTTTTTGGAATTTTTTTAGATAAATTTTTCAAAAGAAATGTACAAATATCCAACCAATTATATTTTCATAGGTTTTAATTTTTCTTAGTCATTTTAACTTTTCTTGATAATATTAAATGAATTTTTTTTTAACTAACTCTACTGGTTCTTGGTGTGCTGGTGAAGAATTTCAAAGCATATCACAATCTTTTTCATTTCTGTATTTATTTTTTTTAACTTTTTTCAGATTACTTAAGCTGCACATCCTTTGGAAGCACCCTTTGAAGACCATGCCAAAGTGAATGTCAATCCAGTGGCAGCTGTTCTTAGGTTTAATTCATGGCAACAAATGGAATAAATAAGATAAAATTGCTTATAGATAGTTCCAGGGTATCAACTGGAA
>NW_007737990.1:32766-34370 GCF_000696425.1 Galeopterus variegatus
CATGCCAAAGTGAATGTCAATCCAGTGGCAGCTGTTCTTAGGTTTAATTCATGGCAACAAACGGAATAAATAAGATAAAATTGCTTATAGATAGTTCCAGGGTATCAACTGGAAATATAAATTCTTTGTAGTTTGGATTCTAACCATCTTAGAAAATATTTCCTAAAATTGTAATGCCTATAGTATAGTAATGTGAGTCATTTTAGTCCAGAATTCTGAAATTTAATTTGGAGAAGTCATAAATGGAATATGATTTGTCCCAATAATGACAAACTTCTTGGTTCATAGAAAATTGACCCGTTAACTTTCATAGGCTTTCATTTACCAAGAATGATGTGTGGAAATGTGATTGGACAACCATTGTACTGTCACCACTATCAAACACACAAAGACTATCAAAATAAGATTTTAGTATAATCCTTTAAAATAAGTTGGTTTGCATTCATGCAGAATATATAATGAACAGATTTTCAATTTCTGTTAATGAATACTTTTGACATAATATTAAATATCAGTACCATGGAGAGTCCCAATACTTAAAAAAATTTTAGGGTACGTCCTTCATCCCTACTCAACTAGACTTTTATAATTCTAGTTTACATGGGCCTCTGCTATTGTTTCTTATTCCATTCAAGTGATGTGTTTAGCTAGCCAAAATAACCTGTTAACACTGAATTTCCCAGCAGTGATTTAGTGGCTGTCACAGCAATCAGCATGGGAACACCTAAATGCTATTGATGGCTTCCTATTGATTGCTATAAAAACACACAAATAAAATGTGAACTCTAAAAATCTATTTACAGCCATAGATGTAATCCTGAAGTACAGTTTGCTGATTTTCAGCTGGCTTTGCTTGAGCAACTCATTTCTTTCAAGGGCATTCCTTGCACAGCAACATTCACAATGAAGCTTACAATTACGGGGTATTTAAAAACACCTGTTTCGTAATAATTTTAAAAAAATAACAATCACTTTCTTGACATTAAATATAATAAAGCACTTGGCCAGGCTTTAATTTACACTATGATGTATTCTATGCCATAGTCAATGTTTTTACAACAAACCACCATTTTAGGAGCACAGTGGCAAACTGAAAAACCCACTGGAGTTATATGGTTTAAATTGAATTCCTCTTCAAACACTTCCTGGACGCTTCATCTAGCCCAACTGCTTTGAGTTTCAGTTTTCCTTGACTGTAACATGGAAATAACAGTTCTTGCTATTTTTAGAATTATAAATTTAGAGAATAGAAGAATTCTATGCCAGCTTAAAGGTCATTTATTTTACAAATTTGGAAACTGAAGCCCGGTATCTGGGTTCAACTCTAGTCTTGCATCTTGAATGAGGATTGCTTCTGAGAGAGAAGTAACGGTGGTGGTATTAATAAATTTAATAACTGGTAAAGCAGGGGCACCCATCAGGCAAAATTAATGACACTCTAATTAGAACACTTACTTCCTTTAAACAATTGCTAATGCCTCTTCTGGTGTGTAACTGCCTTGGTAATGTATTATTTTTCTAGAGATGCTGTTCAAAGTACAACAAACTGAGTAGCTTATACATAAATATAATATCTCAACGTTCTGGAGGATAGAACTCCAATA
>NW_007737990.1:34789-39978 GCF_000696425.1 Galeopterus variegatus
AATAATAAAATTGATATCTTTATGACCAAAACTTAGAAAATCTATCACACGCTGAGAAAAACATATGGATTTAGTAGCATCTAATGTGTCATATCCTGGATCTTTCACATTTATTCCTTAATGTCAGAGGCAGTCAATAGAATGAACATATTAAACCAGGATAGCATTCAGCACCAGAGTTCCGCAGGGATTTGCAACGGTTTAACATTTCTTAAGTTTAACAGTAACAATTCAGAAAGAAACAAGTAAAGATAATACAGTAAAATCTCAGACTGATGCAAAACCACAAGTTATATATACACATGTACATATTACCTGAACATCATAAGAAGTGAGACTTGAACCCCTCATTCCCACTGAAAAAGGGAACACTGGTTAAATTTCATAAAGACACCATCGGCCAGCCCAATGCAGACATAAGAAGAGGCATTAATTGCAAACTTCGAGTTCTTAATGACAGTGTTGAGGTTTGCACAGCAGAAAGCTGAGATATATTTTATTTCCTTGAGCTTTATGAGGGTAATATGTTATAGATGTGTAGTCAAGTAATAGATAAGCCTGTTACTTTAGGGCTGTGGCTGCAGACATTTGGCTGAGAGGAAATGTGCTTGGGGCATAGTTTTATTGAGGGGCTGTATTTCATCGCAATATCCTTCCACTCCAGCTTATAAGAGCAAATTCAGTGGCGCTCATTTAAAAATCTTCTCAAAGACTGTCTGTGGAGATAAAGAGAGTTCTGGTTTATCAATAGTACCAATGGCCTTTTTCTTGTGTTGCACTTTCTCCACTGAATAAATAATGACAACCAGGAAACAGCCCTTTGGAAATAACATTAACTTCTTCAGGACATTAGGGTATCCAAATGTGTCTCTTTGAACTATAAAGTCACTGTAGAATTCTTCTTGCCTCCACTATATGTCATATTTTATAAATATATGATCATCTTCCACAACATTTGTATCACTAAATAATCATTTTGTTTATCTTTCTCTTCTCTTTGGCATCTTTCATTTGTAATACATTTCAATAATTACTCTAAGAAGTCTTTTGTTTTGACTTCATGAAGCAAAACTCTCCACTGTGATTCACTTGAAACTTACAGAACAAGGAATTGGGAACATACAGAAGTACTAAATTAATAATCTGAGCTCTTTATGGACCTAACTAAGGGAAATCTCAGGTCTGTGTGGAATCATTCAACTGTAGCATTTGCCTGATGGCAGACAATTAGACATGACAATGCTATACCATAAGATACAATGAAGGCCATATTTGTATATTATAACACACTTGAAAGGGGTGAGAGGGAAGGAAAGTCGACTGTGCAGCATTTAGAGAAATAATAATAATAGTAATAATTAAGTCATAAAAATGTACTTGATACTCATAATGTGTCAGCCACTGTACTAAGTACATTCTATAGACGATGATAGTAATGTTCACAATTCTACAAAGTATGTGAGATTGTTAACCAAAAAATGAGCTCAAACAAGAAAGTACAAAAGAATCTTTTTAATCTCCTCCTGCAGAAATCTAGTTTATATAAGATAAATCAAGATTTAAAAATTTCACAAGTCATTTTCTAAGGAAGTATTTTATTTTGATATTAGATCGGAAGCAATGAAATGCATTGGAAATAAGATGGGTTACAGAATAAAAATGCAAGCTTTTTTTTTGTTTGTTTGCATCTGCACTAACACTAATAATTGTTAGGATAAGCAGAAAATTTATGCCAATTTAAGGTTTCCTTGAAAGACAAGATTTTTAAAGGAAAAAAGAGTCACTGACAGCTTTCTTTATGCCAAATATCTTATGATGAAAGATATAAAAGAAACATTTTATAAGGAAATTTTTCAAAAAGTAACTTTTTAAGCTTCTAATATGTAATCAGAGAAAAACTAAACAATGAAATAAATGAATATGCATTTCACAATTAGGCAAACAATTACACTTTTTAAAATTTCCATGTGGCTTTTAAAAATTTACCCTTAAGTATGATCACTGATTCTCAATGTAATTGAATGAAAATGTTGCCATGATCTTTTGTAAAGAACTGCATATAAAACATTATCTTTGTGCGTATATTTATAACATTTTTATCTTTGATAACACAACAAATGCACAAAGTAATGAAATGCCAAGACTCCGTGGTCCTTGGACAACATCATACAGGGCATCTTAATTCTTTGGTTGTTAATTCATTAGAAGGAAGAGGAGAAGAGGAAAGATTATTTCTCATACATTGTGTGTGTTCTCTGTTGGTAAGCTGTGCTTCCGTTCCACATCTTCATAACTTTGAGACCAAGGCTATTAGAACAAGCTCTGTTTCGAGTATTGCTTATTTTTCTGGCAAAAACGAAAATCAGTAAATAATCATTGCTGGCTCTTAAAGTGTTTGCCTGAGTAAAGCGTACTTCCATCCACCTTTCATTAACCAAATCTAGTCACATGGCCACTTCTAAGTTCAATAGGGTTCAGATATAAAACCCACTAACAGATACCCCAGAGAAGAAAAGCAAAACATTTTTAGACAGTCATACACTCTACCATAGCCCATATAAGATCACTGTGGACATTAAGTCTTAACTTAGGAGTGGGTAAAAAGGGTCCAAGAGCCCCAAAAACTTTGCATAGAGAGGTTCAAATCTTCAGTGTTATAAACTTGGTAATATAATATTCGACCTAGCTCAGTAACCTAAATTACTACTTAAGGAGAATTGTACTCATTTATTTACTTATTTGAAGGAAAAATAGCTGAACATAGAAAAACTCTTAAAGACCTGGGCCTAAATTCTGACTTAGGCTACTTACCACCTTATGTACACTAGTAGAAGATAGGTATACAACTTTATAATTCAAAGTAAGGTTTCTAAAAGTATTTATTTTGATGAGAAATTCACTAGTGCATCCAGGCAATTTTCCTGAAGCAAGAGTCAACCTTATGAAATAATAAATTTGCTTGGCATTTCTACTGTGACTCCAGAAATGTTTTTAATACAGAAGAAGGCCTGCACAATGTCCAATATATTTTCCTCTCACCAATACATACCTTTTTCCAAAAATAATTTTTAAGAACATATGAGTAGTAGTCAGAGTTCTCCAGAGAGACAGAACCAATAGGATAGGTATACAAATATATGAGAGAGAATTGATTAAGGGAATTGGCTTACTCGATTATGAAAGCTGCTAAGTCCCATGGTAGGCCTTCTGCAGACTGGATGCCTATAGCATGGCTCCTTCCAAGTCTGGAAGCCTGAGAATCAGGGAAGCTGGTGATGACAGTCAGCACAAGGCCAAAGGCCTGAGAACCCAGATGTGCTGCTGGTGTAATTCCTGAAACTCAAAAGCTGAAGAATCTCAAGTTCCAATGTGCATGAATGGGAGAAAAGAGTGTTATCTCAGTTCCAGTAGATATATATAGAGAGAGAAAGATTTGCCGTTTCCTGTTCTTGGTCTCTCTGGGCTCTCATTAGATTGGTTGGTACCCACCTATATCGAGGGCAGATCTTTCCCACCTAGTCCACTCAGGCTCACACGCTAATTTCTTTTGTAAATATCCTCATAATAACACCCAGAAAGATTGCTCTACCAGGTTTCTAGGTACTCCTTAATCTAATCAATTTGGCACCTAGAAGTAACCATCACAATACCGTTAACAACATGTCTGTTGACAGTCCATGAACCCAAGAAAGTCAGGACATCTTCAACTTGAAATATTTGTTTCCAATGAGAAATTCTACCTCCTTTCCTAAAAATCTCCACTAAAAGCCATTAGTAAGCAGATGTCTCAAATCTCCATAACCTCAGTTAAAAAGAGAGAGGAAAACAAAAACAAGCATGTCCTCTACCTCTCCAGTTGCATAGTGGTCTACCTTCTTACCTAGATAACTCTTCTGGAAGACTCTCCCTGTGTCTTCCTATATGTTGATTTTCCCACTGATTCATTCCTTACCACTCCACAATCTGGCCTGTGGTCCCACACTTAAACAATACTCAAGCCATTGGAAATGTATGGGAAGATTATGCACTTGGTCACTTGGGTTTGCTCAAAAGCCTTTAACCAGTTTTTAAATCTCAGTGAAAATAAGATGTGAACTGCATTATCTGTGTAGGCAAGTGGCTACTGGATTGAATATTTGTAAATTTATTGGTGACCTTAGAATGAGCAATTTCAGTGGCTATCCCACTTTCAACAACATGTCAGTGCTATGTTTTATTGGGGACACTCAATCTGTCTTGAAGCTTTCTCCTCCCTCAGCTTTAAAGATGCCACTTTTTCTTTATTTGCCTTCCAACTCTCAACTTAATTCCAACTACTCTGGTTTTTCTTTTCTTTTCTTCTTCTTTTTTTTTTCTTTTTGGATAGGTAAGTGGCTACACTTACTCTAGACACTCCTTAACTGCTGATGTAAACCAAGAAATTATTTTTGCCCCCTTCCTTCTTATTTTACACAGATTTTTTCAAGCGAGTTCATTATTTCTCCCACTCTCAATTTCTCTCTGTTATGCTTCCTCTTCAGAGTGAATGGTGTTACTAACCACTCTAGCACCTAAATCAGAAATAAAAGTTTTACTCTTGATTCTTCCCTCTCCTTTATCTCATCACTCTCCAATAGTCACTAAGCTCCCTTTCTCCTACCTTTAAATATATCTCAAAACATCCTTTTCCCTTGCTTTTATCCTTACTGCTATTCTCTGAGCTTGCATTATTTCTTACCTAGGTCTACATAATATATTCTATCAGGCAATTTGTGGAGAAAAATAATCAAACAGCCTCAGGAGTGTGATCACATATATGAAAACCTGGCAAGCATTCTCTCTGTCTCTGACTTGTCACGTTTCTTCTGGGCTACTATATATGTGATCATGTATCATACGGGCAGACTGCTTATGCCTACATTAAATACAAAACTTGAGCAAATTTAAATAAATAAATAAACAACAAACTAATAAATAAAAGTTATGAACAATTTATTAAGTATGTTTTATTTATATCTCCACAAGCAGTTTAGGTTGATGGAGTCACATTTGAAGGGGGGAAAGTAAACAACCATATATTGACACTTAATAAATATTGACACATATTATTTCACTACATTACACAGTTTTGAGGGCAAGTATTATATTCTGTTTATTTCTATAGTCCCACAACTATTTTTATGATATAGTAGATATTTAATAAAATGTGC
>NW_007737990.1:40729-42339 GCF_000696425.1 Galeopterus variegatus
TGTTTATTTCTATAGTCCCACAACTATTTTTATGATATAGTAGATATTTAATAAAATGTGCTTATTAATTTATGAAGTTTTATTACAACCTCATGAGGTAGTTATACTACCATGACAATTTAACAGATGAGGAAGTCAATATTTGGAGAATTAATCTGGACTAGATTTTAAAGTTCCTCTGTCCTCTAAGGATATATGACTTGTCTCAATAAAACAAGTCAAAGTTGTTATTCTCGCAAATTTTAAAATCTAGTGAAGGAGACAGAAGAAGCAAAGAAAAGATTGATGGTTGAATAAGTGCAGCATCCTGTCTTGGTCACTGTTGTTATTTCTAAGGTGACCTGAAAATCCACAGAATGGCCAACAATCATCCATTCAACGTAAGTTTATTAGTGCCTATATGGATAACTAAGCTATTTTTTCAGGCAGTGGTAATCTGTACGAATAAAATAAAACAGGATCATGCAACAGACTGATTGAGGAAAAGTAGGACAACTTTAGGTGTTACAGTCAGGAAAGGGCAATGTGAAGTGATAACGTGTATGTATAGTGAGAAAGAGTAATCCATGTGAAAATCTGGGTGAAAGGGGCTCCANAGGCACATAGTAGACAATCAAAGAGTAAATTATGTCCAATTTTAAACTAATAAAAACTTGGAAATTGAAATAATTAATATACAATAATGATATTAATATATCATATTTATATATTAATAATTAACAATAACAATAAACATTCTATTAATGTAATGTATTAATATATATAAATTATTTCAGTTTCTAAATTTTTGAGTGTGTGTATACATGTGTGTATGCATTTATATCTTTACCATAGAAATAATAAATCTTAAAAATAATTGCCAAAGCCTGCATCTTCTTGCAAGAGTTGTTTGAATTTAGAAATGTAATGTTATTTTAACATCCCCTAGTGGTACTTTGATAAAATTGGGGATTGACAAATTTAAAATGTAAGTCAGAACAAATGCATTTTCTTCTAAGAATAAAAAGTCTATCCCATTTACTCCAAACAGTAAGAAAAATAAAAAGGTAAAAAAGGAAATGGGACAAAAAGAAAGTAACTATCCTTATGACATCAGATACTTACTTCTTAAAAAAGATAAAGCAACTTTCCTTAAAACTGTACAATATATGAGATTCACTTCCAAAATGAGAAAGTAAAAGTTGCTGTCTAAATATCATCAACTATGGGTTTCCCTCTGACAATAAACTGGAAGCAACAATATAATAGATTAATTTTTCCTCTTATGAAACCCTGTTCCTACCAGAAAGTGTAAGAGTGGGGGGGGGAGTTAAAAATCCCACAATAACAGGGATTTGGAAGCTTTTCATCCATAGAAAATATATTTTTCCCAAAGTAAATATATAAAATGGATAAGAGAAGAATTAGTAATCTTCTTTTTCACATTACATTTGGAGAACCTGTGACACAGACTCATTAAGTCACAGAGAAAGTCTGGGATCCATCCAAGACTCCCAGATAATGTATTTGCCAACTTCCTGCTTGTTGCTACTTCCATTTAATCATGGCCTTCCTGGTGTGTGTGTGTGTGTGTGTGTGTGTGTGTGTGTGTGTGTGTGTGTGTGTGTGTG
>NW_007737990.1:42850-47463 GCF_000696425.1 Galeopterus variegatus
TGTGTGTGTGTGTGTGTGTTCGTGTGTGTGTGTGTGTGTGTTTTCCCATCTGAGCACTTATGTGTCTCTCAGAACCCATCAGTTAATTGACCTAATATTTATGAGTAATTGCAGTATTTGTCTTCCTCTCTTGTGGTTCTTGAAAATTTAGGGTAACAAATGTCCTGCCCACCTTAAATGCTAGCTAATGATAAGGGAGCCCAGTAATCTCCAGCCTTGTCATGCTAGTCCTGCATACATTGTATATATTTAACTCCAAGCAGTTTTATTCTCTTTGCTCACACTGTCATCTATCAATTCACATCTTCTTTTCATTAACATATAAATAGATGGTTTTTAAAAAGGTTAAAGACTTTTGAGGAAACCCAAACAAACAATTATATAATCTGTCTACACAAATTCAAATGGTTAGATTTTAGAAGATGTTAAAAATGTTGATGACGTGATTTGCAATATTTCTCCTGCCCTGTTAGGGAGCTTGATATATAAATTGTTATATGTTCAGAGTTTCAGTAAGATAGATAAGTATTTAGCTGGGAAAAAGGCTGATTTCCTTGACCCTTACTGGTAGAAAGGGTGGACATTTTGTTCAGCTTATTTGGTTTTATGCACTTATGCTCAGGTTGAAAAGTATAAATGTACAATAATAAAGTAATGATAACAGCCATGTTCCATTTTCCTTTTCTATCTTAATAGCTCTGGGTAGGTAATTTTACTGTGTATATAAATCATTAGTCTTCAGCAGCCATCCTGATCTCTAGTTATTCTTAGGCTCCAAAGCAGTTTTATTTTGCTAAGAGCCATTTCCAATTGTCTCTGGAGTGATGGCAGGGTGAGGAAGAATTCAAATTAGCTTCAAGGTACATTTCCTTCTATTGCTCAAGCATATTACCCCTATGACATATACAACATTCCCTAGTCAAATACTAATTTAGAATTGTTCTATATCCATATAACCACTGTGCATTGCTAAATCTTTTGTGACAAGGTTGGATTTCAACAACAGAAATTTAGCATTTTTGATGATTCCAGGCTTCTTAGGGAAAAACAAAAACAACAGTCTTCCCCATAAATTATAAAAAGATAACCAAGGAAAGGTTTTAGGGAAGAATTCAGAAGGAAAGGCTTTATAATAAATAGATTTCCCCAAATGAAAAGCCAAACAAACCTCAAGGGTTTAACTGGGTTACTAAGACACTTCAGTCAGAAATGTTATGAAAAGAAAATCAATTGTAATCAGTAGAATTTGGGCAAATCATTTAAA
Organism: Galeopterus variegatus; assembly: GCF_000696425.1. Taxonomy (NCBI): domain Eukaryota; kingdom Metazoa; phylum Chordata; class Mammalia; order Dermoptera; family Cynocephalidae; genus Galeopterus; species Galeopterus variegatus. The sequence goes on from NW_007737990.1 coordinate 44,115, forward strand.
GATGTTAGGCCTTAATTCATGTTAGGAATCTCTGGCTTACTAAGGTTTAATGTCGGTATTTTCATAACCTTTGTGTCCCTACAATGTATGTTACAAGTATTTAGGATACAATTAAGTACTGAGTAGCTTTTTTGAAGAAATAATTGAATAAATAAAAGAATAATGTATTGTTCCTTTCAAGGCTTTTTTGATTTTTACCTAATTTCTGATATACGAAGCTCATAATTATAATATGAAGGTGGGAGAAGGGAGATGCTATGGTCTTTTATTTCCCTGCCAGCTCCAAAATATAAAATAATACTATACTGCGAGCAAGAACAAATAAATAATACAATTTCTGTGCCTGGTACATAATAGGCATTTGATAAATATTTGTTGAATTGATGCCATAGCACCTAGTTGGCAAAAACTGAGAAGAAAAAATGACTAAAGGAATAGGAAGATAAGGCACAAGTATAAGCATCCCTAAGGAAGGACAGAATTGCCTCACTTGAGCTAGTCCCCATACATGCCAGTTAGGAAAAGAAGTCTTCCGGGTAGCTCTCAATCTTCAGTAGCCTCAGATTGTCTCTTAGCAGCCCAGCTCCACCAGTAGATAAAGGCTCCTGTAGGCAGTCTGTGCTGTGTCTAGTTCATACACTATGTTTGTTAGATTTGCAGGTCTACCGGTTATTCTTTTAGGTTTCACATTTGAGAGCTTCACAGTGAGGGAGATAACCTCTGGAGCTCTCACGTTTTGGCTGGGCTCCTGAAATCCCTTCTTTGTCTGGAGATCTTGTGAACTCATAGTGGAAAGAGGTGGGAGAATGGAGCATGTTAGGCAGGAGAGGGGATATTGTATATGGACATTGTGTCCTGTTGTCCCAACAACCACATATGGACAGAGGGTTAAAATGTATAGACTAAGACTCCATCACCATTACCATCTGACTGATTTTAAAGATCTTCCTAGGAATTCAGGGTTAAACTGAGACTTGCATGATAAAATAGTGGTCATGCTCCTGAGGAATCTGTTTAGGTCTCTCCACCCTGGCTCAGCTGCCCTCCTCCCCTCTTCCTCTATCACCTTTGACCTCTACCCCAGCATGTGTCACCCTGAGAATAGCTGATACTTGACCTTACATATTCTCTGCGAGTGCTTCTCTTCATCCCACTCCTTTAGGAGGTAAGTGGCTGTAATTGCATTTTGAAAGTTACTGTAAGTTGGAAAGTTATATTTTGAAACTGTGTCTCCTTCACTGATGCCTGTACTTTAGATGAGGATAAAATTGTTCAATAATTACTAACACACTGTTTGACTAGAAATTACAGATCCTTTTCAACCAAATGTGCGTCTTATTTCATAATTAAATTTTTCTTTTGAAAATAAGGCACCAATTTGTGGGTTTCAGCCAAATGATACTGTAACTTCTTGAGCAGAATTAATAATAACTCCTTGTACAGCAATGGCTTCTCCCAACCTCACCCAACTTTTTCCTGCCTACCAACATTGTTCCTTTATACAAGGTTGCAGCTGCAATTCGGTAGGAAAATAAGAGATGCACAAGACTACATCTTAGAAAAAAAGTACCTTTTATTATTAATTTACATCCCTTTCTTCTCACCCAGTATATAAAGCAGTAGCATATATACATATATGATAATTAGTAGAATATCAAATCATGTAATTTTAATTATTGATAATTCAATACATGCCAGGTCCTGTACCAAGTGCTTTTTGAATGCAATTTCTCATTCAATTCCTGATGTACCCTATGAGGGAAATATTATCTAGATTTACAAGTGAAAAATTAAAGTTTATGAGATAAAGTCATCTGCTTAAAAATATCCCAGCTAACGAATAGAGGATCAAAGATTCTCAAAGGAAGATATATGAATGGCCAACAGACACATGAAAAAGTGCTCAATATCACTCAACATCCGGGAAATACAAATCAAAACCACACTGAAATACCATCTCACTCCAGTTAGGATGGCTAAAATACAAAAGACAGAGAACGATAAATGCTGAAGAGATTGCAGAGAAAAAGGAACTCTCATCCACTGTTGGTGGGGCTGCAAAATGGTGCAGCCTTTATGGAAAATGATATGGAAGTTCCTCAAACAATTACAGATAGATCTACCATATGACCCAGTGATCCCACTGCTGGGAATATACCCAAAGGAATGGAAATCACCATGCCGGAGGGATTCCTGTACTCCCATGTTTATTGCAGCTCTATATACAATAGCCAAGAGCTGGAAACAACCCAAATATCCATCATCTCATGAGTGAATAAGGAAACTGTGGTACATCTACACAACGGAATACTACTCTGCTATAAAAAAGAATGAAATACTGCCATTGCAACAACATGGATGAACTTAGAGAAAATGATATTAAGTGAAACTAGTCAGGCACAGAAAGAGAACTACCACATGTTCTCACTTATTTGTGGGAGCTAAAAATTAATAAATAAATAAACATACAAACCAATAAAGGGTGGGGGGAAGAAGAAAGGATAACCACTAAAATTTCTTGAACTAGAGGTTAAATAGTGAATTCAAAGATGGCGACGGGTCTCGAGCGCCCGCGTCAGGAAACAGCGCGATCCTGAGAGCTGTGTGCTGTGATACCAGAGTATTGACTGCATTTCCAAGAGGAACAAAAGACGAATAATTCTTTCAACAACGATCCTACATTGACAAACAAGCGGCAGCAGGTTCGAGGTTTTGGGGCCGACACGGAGAAGGACTCCTGGGAGCGCCCAGGCCCGGCTGCGGGAAAGAATTGGCGGCTCAGACAGCAAAGGCCGGGAAACCCAGCAAAGGACAGCCCAGAAGCCGTCTGAAGCACGCCAGACTGGCCCACCCTGCGACCTCTGTGAGTCACCCCCAGCAAAGTCCCACTTGCGGGGCGAAGCCCGACTACTCCCTGCCCGCCTGGCCCCCGCCATCACACCAGGCTGGGCACCCAAAACAAAGCTGCCTCCATTTTCTAGGGCGGGGTCTGAAGGGCGTCATAGTGAGGGAAGGCCAGTCATCTCTGTTTGGTGTGGCTCCCCGCTGAGATGTGCTGGGACATGCTAATTGCTTACCTCGACATGGGGCAGCCCGGGGCCTGTGGACCGGCCTATAGTCCCACTCTTCCCGCGGATCTCAGACAGGGCTGGTAGCATGGGAAGTCCCCGGCCAGCGTCGGGGGGGCTGGGAAGAGAAGCCCGCCCAGATCGTCTCTCCGCCAAACACTGGGCGCTGGTCCCAGATAAACTCCCTCTTCCCGAGAGGCAGATTCCATCTCTGGGGACCTCAGTTTGGAAGTACCCCTAACTGATTTCTGGTGGGGAGAGGGGAGCCCGGTGTCCCCCTC
>NW_007737990.1:47473-47876 GCF_000696425.1 Galeopterus variegatus
AGTTACACTGAAGTGTACCAGTCGGGTTTCTAGGGGAGCTGACCTGAGTGGGGGGGAAGACAAGAAGGAATTGTGGGCTGACCGGCCCTCCCCCCGAGGAGTTCACTCCCAGCAGCCGCCGGAGAGTCAGGACACCTGCTGGGCAGGGCGGGGGAATGGCACAACTTTGATGACTCAACTGAAAGTCAAGGTTTGTAGAGGACACGCCTCAGCCCTGTCCTGAGCATACAGACTGGGGAGGGGCCCGGCTAAAAGAGGCGGAATCTCAGAAATAAAGAAAGAAAGAAGGAACAGCCTACTGGAACGATTTCCAAGGCTCAAATAGCGCCATATACTGAATTGGAAGTCCAAGACTCGAGAGAAAATACCTGCCAAAATGAACAAACACCCAAAAAGAGATACA
>NW_007737991.1:0-12650 GCF_000696425.1 Galeopterus variegatus
TGGTGTATTTTCTCGGTTTTTTGCATTTCGAGTATCTCTTTTTGGGTGTTTGTTCATTTTGGCAGGGATTTTCACTCGGACCTTGGACCTCTGCAGAAAGTCTGCTCCACCCTACCAGTCCTGTAAGGTGTGTGTTCTGCACCTCGCTATCGGGGCATTTTCACACTCTGTGTACACTAGATGGTGCTATTGAGCCTTGTACAGCGTTCCCGCAGGGTGTGTAATTGTTCTTTCTTTCTTTATTTATTTCTGAGACTCCGCCTCCTTTTGCTGGGCCACTCCCCACTCTGTGTGCTCAGGACAGGGCTGAGGCGTGTCTTCTACAAACCTTGTCTTTCAGTTGAGTCATCAAAGTTGTGCCCTGCCCCGCCCTGCCCAGCAGGTGTGCAGTCTCTCCGACTGCCGGGAGTGAACTCCTTGGGGGAGGGTCCCTCAGCACACAGTTCCTGTTTGACTCCCCCCAGCATGGGTCGGCCCTTCGGGAGAGCTCACTAGTAGCTTCAATGTAGCTCAAGAGCTCTCCGGGCTCCCCTCTCCCCACCAGAAATCAGTTAGGGGTTCTTCCAAACTGAGGCCCCCAGAGATGGAATCTGCCTCCCAGATACAGGGAGTTTACCTGGGGCTGATGCCCAGGGTGTGGCGGAGAGACGATCTGGGCAGGCTCCTCTTCCCTGCCCCCCCGATGCTGGCCAGGGGCTCCCCACGCTACCAGCCCTGTCTGAGATCCGCGAGGAGAGTGGGATTGTAGGCCGGTCCACAGGCCCCGGGGTGCCCCGCGTTGAGGTACGCAAATGGCACATCTCAGTGCGGAGCCGCACCAAGCAGAGATGGCTGGCCTGCCTTCACTAAGCCGGCTGTCTCCGCCCCCACCCGATAAAATGGAGGCAGCTCTGTTGTGGGCGCCTAGCCAGGTTTGGTAGGTGGGAGCCAGGCGGGCGGGGAGCAGTCGGGATTCGCCCCGCAAGTGGGGCTGGGCTGGGGGTGACTCACCGACTTCGCAGAGTTGGGCCGGTCCGGCGCATTCCACTCCATTTCTGTGCCGTCTCTTCTGGCTTACTTGGCCTTTGTTGTCTTGGGCTGCTCGCTCGTACCCGCAGCAGGGCTTGGGCGCTCTCAGGAGTCTTCTTTTGTGTTGGCCCTAAAACCTCGAACCTGTTGTTGCTTGTTTGTCATTGTAGGATCGTTGTTGAAAGAATTATTCGTTTCTTGTTGCTCTTGGAAATGCAATTAGTACTCTGGTATCACAGCGCACACTTCTCAGGATTGCACTGTCTCCTGGCACTTCCACTCCAGACCCGTCGCCATCTTAGAATCATCCTTTTTCACTTCTGATTTTTGTTATTTGTGTCTCTCTTCTTTGTTAACCTAGCTACTGGTTTGTCTCTTTTGTTTATCTTCTCAACCCCCCCTCCAAAAAAACCCCCCACAACTATTTGTTTCATTGACTGTTTGTATCAGTTTTGGGGTCTCTATATCATTTATTTCTGCTCTGATCTTAATTATTTTTTTCTGTCTAGTAACTTTGGGATTGGATTGTTCTTGTTTTTCTAGTTCTTTGAAGTATAGCATTAGGTTGTTTATTTGAAATCTTTCAATTTTTTTGATGTAAGCATTAATTGCAATAAACTTCCCTATCAGTGCTGCTTTTGCAGTATCCCAAAAGTTTTGATATGATGTGTCTTTATTTTTGTTGGTTTCAAGAAAGTTTTTGATTTCCTGTTTATTTTCATCTTGGACCCACAGGCCATTCAGGAGCCTGTTGTTTAATTTCCATGCATTTGTATAGTGTACTGAGTTTCACTTGTCATTAATTTCTAGTTTTACTCCACTGTGGTCTGAAAAGATGCTTGAGATGATTTCAGTTTTTTAAAATTTGTTGAGACTTGATTTGTGACCTAACATGTGGTCTATCCTGGAGAATGTTACATGTACTGATGAGAAGAATATACATTCTATAGCTGTTGGATGAAATGTTCGGTAGATATCTGCCAGGTCCAGATGGTCTAAAGGGTAGTTTACATCCAGTGTTTCTCTGTGCCTAGATGATCTGTCTAATGCTGAGAGATGGGTGTTCAGGTCCCCCTCTATTACCATATTGGGGTCTATCTCTTTCTTTAGGTCTAAGAGTGTTTGCTTTATATATACAGGTGCTCCACTGTTGGTTGAGTATTTATTTATGATTGTTATGTCTTCTTGCTGGATAGATCCCTTTCTCATTATAAAGTGGCTTCTTTGTTTCTTTTTATGGTTTTGGGTTTAATATCTATTTTATCTGATATAAGAATAGCTACTACTGCTCATTTATAGTTTCCATTTGCATGGTATATCTTTTTCCATCCCTTTACTTTTAGTCTGTGTGTATCTTTACAGGTGAGGTGGGTCTCTTGAAGACAGAATATAGTTGGGTCTACCTTTTTAACCCAGTCTGTCAGTCTGTGTCTTTTGAGTGGGGAGTTTAATCCATTTACATTTAGTGTTGTTATTGAGAGGTATTTCCTTACTTTTGTCTTATTGCTTTTTACTTGGATGACTTAAATATCTTTTGTTCTTTTATTATTCATCTTTGATTTTTTTAGGTTTTTGAAGTGATGACTTTTTTTTCTTTCTTGTTTGCATTTGTGTTTTACCAGTGGGTTTTGTCCTTTCTCGTGTGTTCATGGTAGTTATTATTGTTTTTTGGATTCTAGATGCAGGACATCCTTGAGGACTTCTTGTATTGCTGGCCATGTGTTCATGAGCTCCTGCAGTTTTTGTTTGTCTAGGAAATACACTATTTCTCCCTCATTTCTGAAAGATAGCCTTTCCAGGTATAGTATTCTTGGCTGACAATTTTTTTCTTTTAGTATTTTGAATATGTCATCCATTTTCTTCTTACCTGTAGAGATTCAGTTGAGAAGTCTGCTGTTAGTCTGATGAGGGCTCCCTTTTAAGTGCCTTGGTGCTTTTCTCTTGCTGCTATTAGAATTTACTCTTTGTCTTTGAGTCTAGACAGTTTGACTATAATGTGTTTCGGAGGGGATCTTTTTGGATTGAAACTGTTTGGGGATCTTTGAGCTTCCTGGATCTGAAGATCTCTGTCTCTCTCTATACCTGTGAAGTTTTCCATTATTATTTCATTTGATAGATTTTTGATGCTTTTACTTTTCTCCTCCCCTTCTTGAACACCCATGATTTGGATGTTTGTGTGCTTAAGGTTGTCTGCTAGTTCTCTTAGACTTCTTCATTTAAAAAATTTTTTTTCCTTTTTTTATCACCCTGGGTTATTTCATAAAGAGCATCTTCAAGATCAGAGATTCTTTCTTCTGTTTGGTCTAATTTGCTGCTTAAGCTCTCAGTTACGATTTTTATTTTATTGAATGAATCCTTCAGTTCCATGAGTTCTGCTACATTCTCTTTTAAGGAATTAATCTCTGTAAATTTCCTCCTTCACATGCTGGATATTTTTTCTCATTTAATTGTGTTGTCTATGTCATGAATGAGTGTTGGACTTTATCAAATGCTTTTTCGGCATCAATAGAGATGATCATATGGTCCTTGTGTTTGATTTTATTAATATGGTGGATCACATTTATTGATTTGCGTATGTTGAACCAACCTTGCTTCCCTGGGATGAATCCCACTTGATCGTGGTGAATGATCTTACATATGCGTTGTTGTATTCTGTTTCCTAATATTTTATTGAGGATTTTTGCATCTATATTCATCAAGGATATCGGCCTGTAGTTTTCTTTCTTGGTTATATCTTTACCTGGTTTTGGTATCAGGATGATGTTTGCTTCATAGAATGTGTTTGGAAGCTTTGCTTCTGCTTCAATCTTTTGGAATAGTTTGTAAAGAATCAGCGTCATTTCCTCTTTGAATGTTTGGTAAAATTCTGCTGAGAATCCATCTGGTCCCGGGCTTTTCTTTGTTGGGAGCTTTCTGATAACAGCTTCAATCTCCTTTATTGTTATTGGCCTATTCAGGTTTTCTATATCTTCATGGTTTAATTTTGGAAGCTTGTGTGAGTCCAGAAATTTATCCATTTCCTCTAGGTTTTCGAACTTGTTGGCATATAGCTGTTTATAGTAGTCTCGGATGATTCCTTGTATTTCATTTGGGTCAGTTGTAATATCACCTTTTTCATTTCTAATTTTTGTTATTTGAATCTTCTCTCTTCTTTTTTTTGTTAGCCATGCAAGTGGTTTGTCAATTTTATTTATCTTTTCAAAAAACCAACTTTTTGATTCGTTGATCTTTTGTATTGTTTTTTGGGATTCAAATTCATTAAGTTCTGCTCTGATCTTGATGATTTCTTTCCTTCTGCTAACGTTAGGTTTGGATTGTTCTTGTTTTTCTAGTTCTTTAAGGCGCATTATTAGATTGTTCACTTGCCAACTTTCCATTTTTCTGAGGTAGGCATTTAATGCAATAAATTTCCCCCTAAGTACTGCCTTTGCTGTATCCCACAAGTTTTGGTATGATGTATCATTATTTTCATTAGTTTCAATAAATTTTTTTATTTCCTGCTTGATTTCTTCTTGGACCCATGTATCATTAAGTAGAATGCTGTTTAATTTCCATGTGTTTGTATACTTTCCAGAATTTTGTTTATTATTGATTTCTAGTTTTAATCCATTATGGTCTGAGAAAATACACGGGATAATTCCAATTTTTTTGAATTTGGTGAGACTTGATTTGTGTCCTAATATGTGATCTATCCTGGAGAATGATCCACGTTTAGAGCACCCAGAAATCAAACCATGCACTTACTGCCCTTTGATCTTCGAGAAAGGCACCAAGCCTATTCACTGGGGTCGGGACTCCCTCTTCAGCAAAGGGTGCTGGAATAACTGTATTTCCATTTGCAGGAGATTGAAACTAGACCCATACCTCTCACCATGTACTAAAATCAACTCAAAATGGATCAAGGATTTAAATATACACCCCGAAACAATAAAACTTATTAAAGAAAACATAGGAGAAACCCTTCAGCAAATAGGGCTGGGCACAGACTTCATGAATATGACCCCAAAAGCATGGGCAACCAAAGGAAAAATAAACAAATGGGACTATATCAAACTAAAAAGCTTCTGCACAGCAAAAGAAACAATTAACAGAGCTAAAAGACAACCAACAGAGTGGGAGAAAATATTTGCAAAATACACATCTGACAAAGGACTAATATCCAGAATATATAAAGAACTCAAACAACTTTACAAGAAAAAAACAAGCAACCCAATCAAAAAATGGGCAAAAGAACTAAGCAGGCATTTCTCTAAAAAACAGCATGGTATTGGTATAATAACAGAGACTCTGATCAATGGAATAGAATAGAGCACCCTGAAATCAACCCACGCACTTACTGCCATTTGATCTTCGACAAAGGCATTAAGTCTATTCACTGGGGTCGGGACTCCCTCTTCAGCAAAGGGTGCTGGGATAACTGGTTATCCATTTGCAGGAGATTGAAACTAGACCCACATCTCTCACCATTTACTAAAATCAACTCAAAATGGATTAAGGATTTAAATATACACCCTGAAACAATAAAACTTATTAAAGAAAATATAGGAGAAACCCTTCAGCAAATAGGGCTGGGCACAGACTTCATGAATATGACCCCAAAAGCATGGGCAACCAAAGGAAAAATAAACAAATGGGACTATATCAAACTGAAAAGTTTCTGCACAGCAAAAGAAACAATTAACAGAGCTAAAAGACAGCCAACAGAGTGGGAGAAAATATTTGCAAAATACATATCTGACAAAGGACTAATATCCAGAATATATAAGGAACTCAAACAACTTTACAAGGAAAAAACAAGCAACCCAATTAAAAAATGGGCAAAAGAGCTAAGTAAGCATTTCTCTAAAGAAGATATGCAAATGGCCAACAGTCATATGAAAAAATGCTCAACATCACTCAGCATCCGGGAAATGCAAATCAAAACCACACTGAGATACCATCTCACCCCAGTTAGGATGGCTAAAATCCAAAAGACGCTGAAAGATAAATGCTGGTGTGGTTGCGGAGAAAAAGGAACTCTCTTACATTGTTGGTGGGAATGCATAATGGTGCAACCCCTATGGAAAATGGTTTGGAGGTTCCTCAAACAGTTGCAGATTGATCTACCATATGACCCAGCTATTTCACTGCTGGGAATATATCCAAAGGAATGGAAATCATCAAGTCGAAGGTATACTTGTTTCCCAATGTTCATTGCAGCACTCTTCACAATAGCCAAGAGCTGGAATCAGCCCAAATGTCCATCATTGGATGAGTGGATACGGAAAATATGGTATATGTACACAATGGAATACTACTCAGCTATAAAAACGAATGAAATACTGCCATTTGCAACAACATGGATGGACCTTGAAAGAATAATATTAAGTGAAACGAGTCAGGCAGTGAAAAAGAAATGCCGCATATTTTCACTTATTGAAGGGAGCTAAACGTGAATGAATCAATTCACACACACATAGACACAGACACACACACACTCTCTCTCACACAGACACAAAAAAACAAACAAACAACAACAACAACAACAAACAAAAAAAACAAAAAAACCGGGGTGGGGGAGAGGAATATATAACAACCACAATTTTTTTTGAAGTTCTTACAACAAGCAAGTGGAGGGGACACACTTGGGTGGAATGGGGTAGAGGGAGGAGGGAGAGAGGTTTCGGTGATGGGACATAATAATCAACTACATTGTATATTGACAAAATAAAAAATAAAATAATTGTGTTGTCTAACTGAGACTTTTCTTATCTCATTGAGTTTCCTTAAGATTGTTACTTGGAATTCATTTTCAATCATTTCAAGGGTTTCCTGTTTTTTAGGGTCTGACACTTGAGGATTACTATATTCCTTTGGCAATGTCATATTTTCTTGGGTTTTTTTCTTCATATGTTTAGTATCTTTATATTGATTTATGGTCATCTGGTATATCAGTTGCTTCTTCTATTACTCTGAAGTTGTCTTTGTAGGGCCTCCTCTTTTTCCATAATGGCTTTTTCCAGGCTCCTCTGGTGGCTCTCCTTGTGTCAATGCAGTCAAACAGTCAGTGGGCTGCCTGCATGGTGGTTATGGCTGCTAATGTGGTGGCAAGCCATCCTTACATTGGTAGAAGCTGTGGTGGTGGCTGTTCTGGATCACCTCTGTGGAACTGATGCAGGGCCTCCCAGTCATGGCAGCGCTCACTCCTGCTTTCTGTGAAGGGGGAGGAAGCTGCCCAGGGTCTTTCCTGCCTAGGCCTTCCCAGTTGTGGTGGGTGGTGCTGCGACCTTCCTTCTGTGTAGGTGATGGGTGTGCTGCCTTGGGCTTTTCCCTGCTTGGGCCTCCCCCATTGTGATGATTGGCTCTGTGTCCTAAATTCTGTGCAGGTAGTGGTGGGCTTCCTGGGGCTTTTCCTGCCTGGGCCTCCTCGGTCACGGTGGGTGGTGCAGGGTCCTGCCTTCTGTGTATATCATTTTTTTATTATATAGAATGTGACCTATCAACCTATATATTCAGTTTTTATATTTTAGTGAAATTTTTACTTTATGTTTTTAATACCTTTTCTGTTCTGTTTGTTGAGTTTTACATCAGAGACATCAGTTATTCTTATGTTGGATCATCTTTGTCTTTTTTCCATTTTTTCATGTTCTCTGAAACTGCTTTAATCTCTTTGCCTTTTTCCTTTGCATTTGTTATGATAGCCTCAAGTCTTTCTTTCATGCCCTCTAGCAAACAGTGGTAATTCTACCTGATATAAATTTCTCTGTTCTTTCTCACTAACAGAAATCTGCTTTGTTTTTGATGGAAATGTATATAGCTTAATACCTTGACTTTTTGGTCTCTCTTGCTGTGAGGGATGGACACATGACACAATTCTGGCCAAGGAGAAATAATTCTACCACATGAGATATTTAGGAAAGCTCTTTAAAACCTGGCACATGCCTCTTGCCTTTCTTCCTTGTCATTATTTCTTCCTGGAATATAGATGTAAGGTGGAAGGAGAAGTAGCTTTAAAACATTTCATAAAAAAAAAATTCATAAACACGAAATGTTTATAAGAATGAAAGCTACACACTAGAGATATTAGAGCAGAAAGCTAACTGGATATTTGATAGCTCCTCTGAATAATCAGGAAAAATATCTACCATAATTTGTTTAAACAGTTGTTTAGTTAGGTTTCACATACAATAGAAAATAATTTCTACTGATACAGATCATTAATTTGATTTTTAGCAATGTAAAAAGGTGGAGTACTTTAGTAATTTTTATGTCATTTTTGTGTTCAGATCGTGCTAATCCAACTTTTGAGATTTACTCCAGTTTTGATATATGTGCTACTGAAGGGAATGGGACATTGTTTTTTCCTTCATGGTGAAAAAGATTTAAAAGAAAGGAAGTCAGGTCACCAAGATCAAGCAAATATTGTCATCCTCGGTGATAATTACATAAGTCAGTGGGGAGAACCACAGGAAAGGAAGGAGAGGCTGGCAGTGCTTCTACTTCTTTTCTTTTTTCCTTTTTTAAAGATAAAAAATATTTTTATTTTAAAAAATCATTTTTTTGGGGTAGCTGGCTGGTTCAGGGATCTGAACCTGTGACCTTGGTGTTATAAGTCTTTTCTTTAACCAACTAGGCTAACTGATCAGCCCGTGCCTCTACTTCTAAAGAGTACCTTGGACTTAGAAGTAATAAGAAATAGGCATTATATTTTGTCTCTTTCTGCGAGGCTTTCGAATTGTTGACAATAAGATATTTAAAAAAATTATTTTCTGTTTTCTACAGTTTTATAGGGAATAATCCAGAGTCTAGAATACAGAATTCAAAAATTAGTTTGAATTTACCTTGATAACATGCATATTGAGATAATAAATTTGATAGTAAGGTAATTAAAGCAAAAAAGCATAAAATATTTTGACTCAAGAAGAAGGACTATGGTCAATGTTGTCTTGAGGTTTAGAACAAATTTGTACCTTTTGTTGTTATTACTGAATTAGAATTGCCTGGTGGCTCTACCCATCTGTTAATTAAGCACTTAGAAAGCCACAGACATTAACTACTTCAGGTCCCAGGATACCATTTTTTTATTGCTTCAATTTACTGTACTAAGCTTACTAATAGGCAGTGCCTTGAAAACACAGAGTATCTGGCTCATAATATGTTTAGTCTTCTATATGATTAGATGAAAAAAGCAATTATAATTTAATTTCTCATTCATTTTAATTTGGGTTAGCAGATGTTCTATGTGTACCACAGTCAACTATTTAAATTTGCATTATGAAAGAGCCTATAATAGCAATTTATCATTTTTTTTGTTATACTGTGGTTTTAATTTCCTCCAAAATGTTACTATAAAATAGGATACATTTTATTTTCTAATTCATGTAGAATATCCCAAGAGCAAAGCTGGGCTCATAAAATTCAAACAATATTTTTAAATTAGTTTTGTTTGAGCAGGGGATGAGAGAAACAGCTAGAAAAAATAAAGCAAGAGAAAGAAGGAAAGTAAACCGAACAATGAAGCTCTCAGCTTGCCGCAGAGCCACATCTACTGTGAGAATGGGTTGTGGTGGATGAGGGATGTAGTTCACATGGAAAAAAATTCTTATTTCCAGAATAATGTTGTTCAAAAACTTATCTTACATGTTGTATTAGTCTGTTTTGTGCTGCTATAACAGAATACCTGAAACTGGGTGATTTATAAAGAAAGTGAAATTTATTGCTTACAGTTTCTGAGGCTGGGAAGCGTTTTGTGCTGCTATAACAGAATACCTGAAACTGGGTGATTTATAAAGAAAGTGAAATTGATTGCTTACAGTTTCTGAGGCTGGGAAGTCCAAAGTCCATCTGGTGGTTGCAACAGTGACCCGGAGATCTCACATTGCAAGATGGTGGAAGCAGAGAGAGCAGCTTCAGAGAAAGACAGACTCTCCTCTTCTTTTAAAGCCCTCAGAACCACACCCCTGACCACCATTTTTAATCTATTCACTACAGCATGGACCTACAATCCAGTCACCTCTTCAAGGCTCCACCTTTCCATTACCATAATAGGATTTCCCACCCTCTTAACAGTCACAGTGGGAGCCGAATTTCTAATACATAAAACTTGGGGGACACAATTCAAGCTTCAGGGTGTTTTGGGGGACATAATTCAATCCATTATATATGTAATACATTTTTTTCCATGTATATGTATGTATTAAGTAGGATTTTTGAATAAGGCACCATTTAGATAAGTGTTCATATTAGTATTTAGATTTTTTTTCCCCCTTTTTGTCTTTTTTTTTTTGTGTGACCAGTAACGGGATCGCAACCCTCGGTGTCGCGCCCGCATCACGCTCAACCAGTGAGCAGACCGGTCTCTATATGGGATCCGAGCCCTCGGCGGGAGCGCCGCCGCACTCCCAAGCACCTCACTCAACCAAGTGCGCCACCGGGCTGGCCCAGTATAGATTTTATAATCACACACATTTTCCCAAATCTTATTTGGGGTTAATCAGACAATAAGTGTTCATTGTTTTAATTCACTAAATTTTGAGGTAATTTTTTATGCAGCACGAGGTAACTAAAATACAATCTCTATCATAGGATTATTTTAATGATTAATTGAAAGCAAAATGATAAATAAGTGTTATCATTATTATTTAGGTCTATCAGAACTTTGGTCAGAAATTTACTTCTTTTATACCGATTTCACCTATTCTGTTGTTAAGTTCAATTTTTGATGTTTTGATAATTTTTAGTTTTTGTTTTTAGTTTATCCAAATTTTCCCATAGCTCTTAAGTTGAGTATTGTGGACATTTTCACTTCCACTTCATGACTGGCAAAAACAGTCAATTCTTAGATCTGATAATAAAAATAAATAAATGTTATGTTGAAAAAGCATACAACTACTCTTTAAAGACATGTATGTACAGATGAAGACAGAATAAATAGTTCCATTTGTTATGCTGAAAAGTTACTTTAGCAAAGCATATGTATTCTTTGAAAGGATTTGATTAAAGAGTGGTTACTCCTATGATCTGCATTTGAGCCTGATTTTCAAAGACCATTGGGCCATATCAATAGCAACTTTACCTTTACACATATTGATTTTAAAAAGCTCACAAGGTGGTATTTTACTCATCTAAGACCTAGATCTCAAACTCAATGTCCTTAGTGCTGGGCAGGTTGGGAAATGGATGGAGTGAGGTGGGTGGGGAGCACAGGTCTTTTAGGAGCTGCAGATACTCAGCTCATCCCAGGGTCCTCATGCAGGCATTTGAGTCCTGGGTTGCCAGAGTCTCCAAATTTTCAAAAGAAGTTGAAAGTCGGGGTTTTTGTTTATGCTTTTAAAAATTTATTCGAAAGAAAACTCTCAATATTTCAAAATAACATTCAGTTTTTTAAACACTTACATATCAAATAAAATACATTTGTGTACTAGAGCTATTTCCCAGGTTCAAAGAGATGAGGGAGACGCTGGGTGTATGGCCCCAAGTTATTATTATGTTGACAAAGCCTGTATCAACTGGAAGAAAGTTTCAGAAACTCATGTTTTGCACATTTCCAGGTGTTGAATAACCAATGCTTAACTTCTGTAAAGAGGCCAGCACTGTCACTGAGCTATCAGACAGATGTAGTGTTTGATGTCTTCTTGTCAAGGGTTCTAATTAACACAGACAAAATAGTTAAAATTCCAAGAAAGACGTTCCCCTGTGTCTCTAACCACTTTCACACAGACACACAGTGGCCCACATTACAACTTAATATTTAACCAGGTGCAAAAACAATATATGGAAGCCCATGTGGAAAGGATTGTCTGTCCATGGGCTAGAACTCATTCATCATAATAAATTCAGCAAAGCTTTATTATGATTTATTTATTATCATCTCAGCTAGGTCAGAATTGGAGGGTCCAAAACAAATGTGCTCTACTCATAACCTTTACTCCTTTCACTTTCACAAGGTTTATTATTTTATTCAGCATGACTGGTCATGTGAAATGTGAATCTCTTGTCCTTTACCATAATCTCTGGAATATCATAAAAGCAGGATTACAAAGCAGGAGATACTTTTGAATTGCTGGAAAATGAGAGAAGGTGACCTTTTTAGCCTCTTCTAGGTTGGTTCACTTTATGCTATTTCCGCCATATGTACCGTTCTTCTTATAGCTTCTATTTTGGACCCTATTAATTTCTGGCTATTGTAAAGAGTAAAATAGAATACTTTGTTTTTCTGATAGGTCTGTTAGGTAAGATTTATTGCATCCTAAATTTTGACATGGAAAATACACTTTCCCAATTAAAACAGCAAAGAGAATGGTTTCACTAATTGTATATGTTACTCATTGTGTAAGATTTATTTAAAAAACTTATTATTAAGTGGCCACATTTTCACAGCCTATGACTGGTGATAAAATGTTGAGCAAGACCCTAAATTAGTCAAGTTAATCCAGGTGGAAGACAACTTGTCATTAACAATATTTCCTATTATATATAAGAAAAATTAATGGTTTTAACTGTTTTAGGCATATTAAGACAATGGACATTTTTCATTAGCTTAAGACATTTAATATTAGCAATTCTTTAAAGAAAAGAATTGGTATATTTTGTAAAAAGCAAAGTTAAGCAATTTCTACACAGATTTTGATCCTGTCTGTATTATGTGTTCAGTAGGTTGAATA
>NW_007737991.1:13716-15336 GCF_000696425.1 Galeopterus variegatus
CCAGAAAAAAAAAAAAAAAAAAAAAAAGAAATCCATAATTTTATTGGCTTGAAGAACCAGAGTACAGAGGGACTAAAATAGCTGGAGGTAAAGGGAGAAATTCTGGAGGAATTCCTCTCCCAGAGAGGAGGAACACCAAATTTTGAATATAAACTCTTCCCAAACCTCTGAATGAGCCCTTGTCATAGTCTGTCTTCTGTTTCTTATAACAGAATATCTGAAACTGGATAATTTATAAAGAAATAGAATTTATTTCTTATAGTTCTGGAGACTGGGAAGTCCAAGGTTGAGGGGGTTCATCTGGTGAAATCCTTCTTCTTGGTGGGGACTCTCTGCAGAGTCCTGAGGCAGTGCAGGGCATCAGATGACAAGAGTGAAAGAGCATGCCCACATGTCCTCTTCCCCCCCATAAAGCCACCAGTCTTCTCCCATGAAAACCTATTACTTCATTAATACACTCATGAGAGCATGGCACGCATGATCCAATCACCTCTTAAAGCCCCCACCTTCTGAATATCATAGTTGAATTTCCCACCCTCTTAATACTATTACAATGGGCATTAAGTTTTAACATGAGATTTGGAGGGGACATTCAAACCATAGCAGCTCTAAACCNCAAATAAACTGCCTGCTAAAATAACAACAACAAAAATCAACATTTGTTGGAGGAGTTATGAACAGAACTGGGTGATATCCCATGTTCTGAGTGCAACTGATCTAGGGAGGTGATAATTTGCCATTTTTAGTCTCTTCAGTGGGAAACAGGCTCTGACAGAAAGGAAGCAGAGTATTGGTAGATTACCTAAAGAATCTGCAACATTAAGTAAATTGATAGAGTCTGGTTGGGGCAACAGAAGTGTGTCTGTTGAGTTGGACTAGAAACCAAAATTTTAATTAGCAATCTGGTAGTCATCCTGCTGTATATCTTAAAACCTTTTATTGTGAAAATGTCACAGACAAAAATTGACATTATGTGTACCCAAATACCCATTACTTGCCTGTAACAATTATCAACATTTTACCAATATTGTTTTCTTCTGTATTTTTCCCAAACATTTGGTTTTAATAATTTCAAATGTTCAGAAAAATGGAAAGAATAGTATGTGAATATCCATATCTTTCCTAGGTTTACTAAATGTTAACATTTTCACACATTGCTTTACTTCACACACAAAAAAGAAAAAATTATGCTTATGCCTTTTTTCTGAAACATTTGAAAGTACGTTGCAGACATCATTATACCTTACCACTATATTGGTTGACTTTTGCAAAAGCCACAAATCACTTAGTGTTTTTAAATAGCTACTTTTTCTTTATTTCTTTATGATTCTGTGGTTGGTAATTTGAGTAGGGCTTAGCTGTGATGGTTTTTCTCTACTCTATATGGGTTCAGCTGGCCTCATACATTTGCAATCAGTTGACAGATTGGCTGAGGGATGGCTGGTTCTCGATGGCCTCACTTATATATCTGGCCATTGACTGGGGCCTTAGTTCTCCCCCATGTAGCCTCTCATTCTCCAGTACATCACACTAGGCCTCTTACATGGCAGTCAAAAGCAGAGTTCCAAGAGGATGAGAACAGAAGCTGCAACGTCTCTTGAGGTTGAGGCTTAGAAGTCA
>NW_007737991.1:16327-26693 GCF_000696425.1 Galeopterus variegatus
CAAGTATCAGAGATTCCAGGGTTAAGGCATGGTAATAAAAGCAGAGGAGTCTATTGAAGTCAGTATACAGAAAGGTTAGACCCTTAGTTTCCTCCTGTGCATCCAGTGACTATCCCCAGGCAGGCAAATCACAGGATTATTTCTGGAGAAACCAAGTCATAAGAGTAGGTCTTAGGCACACCATGTGCAGTAAAGTGTAGAGGTAATGTAAGGGTTTGTAAACAAGGAGATTATTGAAAGTCCAGATACTGAACTTAGGGACCCCCAGATTCCTTCCCCTATCCTCTTCAGAACACCAGCAGTCTGCTATGTGCTCCCAAGCAGAAGACAGAAAAATGAAATAATAAAACAATACTGAAATGTTTTAGAGAAAAGACCTCCACGGGCTAACTTAAAAGGTTACTCTAACACAAGCAAGTGCTGTCCAGACAGAACTTATAGAATTTTAAGGTTTTTAACAGGAAAATACAGCTGAAACTCAATCTATTCTTCAGGAATCATCTAACACAAGAGAGATCAAAATAAATAAGCAGAAAATAGGAACTCAGAGGAAGCAGAAGCAACTTAAAAAAAACTGTAATAAATATCCTCAGAGAGTTAAAATACACATTGTAGCTACTGAACAAAAATAGGATAACGAAGAAGAAGAAAAAATCAGAAAAAAAACCCCAAAGAAATTTCTTGATTCAGCAATCCCATTTCTGGGTAGTTACCCAAAAGATTTGAAATCAGTGTGTTAAAAGAGATGTCTGCACTTCCATGTTCATTGTAGCACTATCCACAATAACAAAGTATGGAATCAACCTGAGTGTCCAATAGATAAATGGATAAAGAAAATGTGGTATATATACACAGTAGAGTACTACTCAGCCTTACAAAGAAAGAAATTCTGTCATTTGCAACAACATGAGTGGAATTAGAGAGCACTATGCTAAGAAAGACAAATTTCACATGTACCAATTATATGTAGAATTTAAAACAATCGTACTCAAAGCAAAGAGTAGCATGGTGGTTGCCAAAGGCTGGTAGGGTAGGGGTAATGGGAAATTGATACAAAAAGTCAAAAGATACAAAGCCTCAATTAGAGAGAAAAAAATTGGGGGGGNGGGGGGGTATATTACACAGTGGGGTAAATATGGTAAATAATAATGTATTGTATATTTCAAAATTTCTAAAAGTGAATTTCAAATGTTGTCAGCACAAAAAATGATAAATATTTGAGGCAATGGATAGGTTAATTAGCTTGATTTAATTATTTCAAATTGTATTTATAAATCATAACATCATTTTGTGCTCCATAAATATATACAATGTAATTTATCAATCTACAACTAAAAATTAAAAATTCAAGAAACATTATTTATTTATTTATTTTTAAAAGTTTCTAATGTTTTTATTTTTTTACTTTTATTTTTATTTTATTTCTCAATATACATTGTAGTTGATTTTCCTGCCCCTTTACCCGTTCTTTGCCCCCCTGCCCCCCCCATCATATCTGTTCACTTCACTTAAATATTTCTAGGAATTTTTGTAGTTATTCTGTCTTCTTCCCCCCACCCCTTGATTTGTTTGTGTGTTTATTTATTCATTTATTTTTAGCTCCCACAAATAAGTGAGAACATGTGGTATTTCTCTTTCTGTGCCTGACTTGTTTTGCTTAATATAATTTTCTCTGAGGCTATCCATGTTGTTGCGAATGGTAGTATTTCATTCTTTTTTATAGCAGAGTAGTATTCCATTGTGTAGATATACCACAGTTTCCTTATCCAGTCATCAGATGATGGACATTTGGGCTGCACAAGAAACATTAATGATGATGTTCCTGTTAACAAATAAATAAATAAATAATAAATATTTTTAAAAGAAAATTTAAAAGGAAAAAAATTTTTAAAAAAGAAATTTCTCTAGGCATTTGAATATTTTAAATAATGGTGGCTTCTTCCTGAGAAACAATGGTTTGTGGAGGCAGGGGTTGACTGAGAGCATTGGCTTGACAAATTAAATGGGAATAGAGTCTGATGAACCTCTTCCTGCATTGCCTGTTGATTTATGTATATGACAGGAAAGCCTACAAAAGAAAAGTGCTTAAGATCCACATACATGACAGTATTGAGGGTGGGAAATCCTATTATGGTATTTGAAAGGTAGGGCCTTGAAGAGGTGATTAGATTGTAGACCATGCAGTAGTGAATGGATCAATAATGGTGGTCAGGGGCGTGGTTCTGAGGGCTTTAAAAAGAGCATGAATGAAGAGGTTAGTCTCTCTCTCTCTCACTGCTCCATCATTTTCTGCCATGTGAGACCCCTGGGTCACTGATACCACCACCAAGACCTTCACCAAATGTGTTCTCTGGACTTCGGACTTTCCAGCCTCTGAAACTGTAAGCAATAAATTTCATTTTCTTATAAATTACCCAGTTCCAGGTATTGTTATAAGCAACAGAAATGGACTAATACAAATGGGTACAAATAAATATTTCTAAATTATCAAATGAAGTATGTCCTAAATTCATGAAATCTGCAGATATGCATAATTTGAATGGAATTTCTATTATTCTTGCTAATCTTTAGTTCATAGTTTCCCCATGTAAGAACTAAATGGAAACAATGACATTTACCATAACACAAGTAGTATATCTGCTTGTTTTTCTTCAAACCTTTCCAAATATTGTGCATACACATCTTTTCTCTATATACTGATTACCAATGTCATATTGTCAGCCTTATTCTAACTTCTTTTCCCTCCTTGAAATAATTGGAATATTAAGTAGTTTTCATTGATAATTAAAACTTCAGAAAGATTTTCAGTTTTATTTTCAACTAGCTTACTGGCAGGAACTTTTGACAAATGTCTCTAATTTCTGTATCAAAGAGATCAACAGCAATGATATTTTTCTCCTTGTTGGTGTGTGAGAAATTTGTATCTTTCCAAATTAATTGATCTGAGGGAGCAACTCATCATATTTTTCCTTCTCTTTCTTCACATTCTAGTTTTATTAAGTTTTCGAATCAATGTCAGTGAGAATGTGTTTTCATTAATTCAAAGTGAGTTTAGAAAGTGCGTAAGAAAAAAATCAGAACTGTATGGAAAATAATCTTAAAGCTCAGAAAGTAAAATTAAACATATTTTCTTTTGGCAGCTGGCTGAAGTTAAACATATTTTCTAAAATTTCATTTGTCACCTAAATTTTTCTTTTCAGATTCCAAAGATTTATTTTCTTCTTTGCTTCTTTTTTGGAATTTCCAAATGTTCTACACAGAGAATATATTAATCACAAACTTAAAAAAACACAATATTTTTTTAAACAAATATGGAGCAGGGAAGAAATAAAACAGAATAAGAAGAGATTGAAGGGAGATACACAAAATTGTTAATCATGAAAAAAAATTGTTAATCACAGTTTTCTTAGTTAACTGGTAGGAGTAAAAATTAAAACTGAAATGTACCATCCATCCTTTCGCTCACTCAATTATTATCAATTATCATCATATTATTGCCTCCTGCTAAACATCTGGACAACTCCAAAGATGTCACTCTCTAAAGGACAGTGTCTTGGTAGATCATGAGATCCTAGGCCCTGAAAGTGTCCAAGTAGAATACCAGAGTATCACTTGTTAGGGATAATGTAAGAAGGACTCAATCATCCGATTGATAATAGGACTGGGCAGCTTCTCAGGAATCTTCTATATGTTGAGCACTGGCTCCCTGACAATACCATCAAAATAACCTGTTGATAAAACAAAGCCGAGTTTATTGCTTACATCATAAAGGAGAATTCTGCCTTGAAAAGTCTTAAGCAACATTTCATACTGGGGAAGGCAAAGGTACAATATTTATGAGGTTTCTTAGGATATGGTTTAAGGTGGACCTTTCAATACAGGGTGAGGGGGGTGAGGGAGAGAGTTGGGGATTCTGGGGGTGAGGTGAGGGCTTGATTAGGACATAATAGCTTACAATTGGTGGATATAGTGAGAGGTGGGTTTCAAAGCATTTCTCAGAGAGTTGATGAGCTAAGTTGACCTATTGTTACTAGTTTAGTATTTTCAGAAAGTTCCTAAAAGAAACAATAAAGGTATTTGCAATTAAATTTTCCTGGGAAAGAGTTTCTTAAAATAGTGAAGTCATTTTATTACAGACAGTCTAATAGTAAAGTCAAATTGATTATGACACATTTAGTTTGTAATCCTATAATTCTGTGTGGCTGGATTCAGTTCTCACAACCTTGAAATACTATGATTTCTTTCCTTTGAGTTGTAGCTCAATTGGGAGTGGGATGAATGGGAGAAAAGAGGACTGGTTGTCACTTAGCTACCTGTTTTCCCAGAGAGAACAGATTTTAAGTACAGTCATGCGTTGCTTAATGATGGGAATGCATTCTGAGAAATGCATCATTAGATGATTTTATCATTGTGTCAACATCACAGAGTGTACCTATACAAACCTAGAGGGTATAGTCTACTACACACCTCCAGCTCCATTATAATCTCATGGGGCCACTGTTCTATCTGCAGTCTGTCATTGGCCAAAATGCTGTTATGTGGCACATGACTGTATTTAAAAAGATAACTTTTTTATTATTATAAAAGCAATACATGTTCATTATCAAGATATTGGAAAATAAAGAAAGACTTAAAGGAGAAAACATGTGATGGTTAATTTTATGTGTCAACTTGTCTGGACCACAGGGCACCAAGATATTTGGCTAAATGTTATTTCTGGGTGAGTCTGGGGGGGTGTTTCTATATGCGACCAGCATTTGAATCAGTAGACTGAGTAAAGCAGATTGCTCTTCCCAGTGTTCCTTGGCATCATCCAGTTCACTGAGGGCCTGAATAGAACAAAAATGCCGAGGAAGGGAGAAGTTGCTCTCTCTTCCTGACTGTTTGAATAGAACATTAGTCTTCTCCTGCCTTGGACTGGGACTTACACCATCAGTGCTCCTGGTACTCAGGCCTTTGGACTCAGACTGAATTACACCACCAGCTTTTCTGGATCTCCAGCTTGTAGATGGCAGATTGTGGGTCTTCTAAGCCTCTGTAATTGTGTGAGCCAATTATTTATAATAAATATCTCTAGATAGATAAATAGGTAAACAGATCTCCTATTGCTTCTATTTTTCTGGAGAACCCTGATTAATACAAATCCCTACCCCATCCACATAACAACTATTAACACTATTCACTATTTTGTGCATTTCCCTTCAGTTTTATATAAACTGTTTTTCCTAGAATCTGTGATGTCATCCGATGTAAGATTCCACATCAAGTTAATTATAGCTCTTTGGGATGGAAGAGCTAGGTTATTACGTGTACACAATCTTTCCCATTAACTTTCAATGCATGTGTGTTATGAGCTGAATTGTCCCCCTTCCCAATTTATGTGATGAAGTCTTAACCCCCAGTACCTCAGAATGTTACTGTATTTGGAGATAGGCCCTTTAAAAAGGTTTCTAAGTTAGGATGGGTCTTAATCCAAGAAGACTGGTGTCCTTAGAAGAAGAGGAGATTAGGATACACACACAGAGAGAGAGAGAGAGAGAGAGAGAGAGAAATCAGGCATGTGCACACATGAAGGAAAGGGCATGTAGAGACACAGTGAAAAGGAAACTGTCTGCAAGCCAGTGAGAGAGGCTTCAGGAGAAAATAGACTTGCTCACACCTTGATCTTGGTCTTCTAGCCTCCAGAACTGTGAGAAATAAATTTTTGCTGTTTAAGCCACCCAGTTTGTGGTATTTTGTTATGGCAGCCCTAGCAAACTAATACAATGCATCTACACAATTAACTCTCTCCTCTTCAATATTGCATTTGAATTCTGAGTCCAGAACTTTCTCATATTCTGAATATAAAGATTCCCCCTGCAGATCATCATGGAAACATGGTGATGTTCAGAACATGTGATTTCTTTAGCAATCTTCAGGCAGACAGTCGTATACAGTTTCATTTTGAAGTTTGTCAAGGAAATTCAGGGTTTTGACTCTGTTTCTTACTTGGTGGAACACATAGATTTTGTTGCATTTCTGAACTGAATTTCATTTTGAAGGAAGATAAATAGCTTTTCCTAAAAGTCAGAAAGAGGCTTTTGACAGATTGTGGTCGACATCTAGTGATAGTCCTTCATGAAGCATGAATGAGTCAGACTAACCTCTCCTAGCCTTGAAAATTCTATGATCAATTCTGAAAAATCTGATAATTTTTCTAGCCTTTTGACAGCATTTCCTGGTATGTGACAGGCAGTAATTTTGTACTTGTGTTTGTGACAGTCAGAAAGACAGCTTTATTTATATGTGGTCATTCCTTTAGTGGCTAATTTTTTACTTCATGTAGTATATACTTGCTTTCTGCAGCTCTATCTCTGTGCTCTTTGGGTGCACAATTTTTAAAGACAATTTAAGAAAATTAGAACTCCAAACCTTGGTTAAAATTTAACCTTGAATGTGGTTACCAATGCCAGCTTACTATAGCTAACTACTGATAATTTATTTTTAATTTCTCTGGTCATACAAAACCAAAAACTTTTGTTAATTTCTTATGTAAAAGTGGCATCTCATCACTTGATAGAAAATATAAGATGCATCTCAATTTTAAGATAAGATATAAATAAAAATAGATATCTTAGGAAAAAAGAAATATAAAAAATCAGGGAAAAATTGTAAGTTAAATCCAAAACTGACTATAGCCATTTCTTCTTTCTGAGGGGGTTGTGGTGGGGAAGGATGCTATATTTTGTATTGGCAATACATCTCTATTTTTCTCTTCCTTCTCAGAGGACTAGTGGGGAAGGAAGAAGGCCAAAGACTAAAATTTCAAAGCCTCTGCCCATTTTTCTTCACAGAAAAATGATGGGGTCTGGAGCCAATGCCCACAGTTGTAGAAAAGCAGCATTAAAGCTTTTGGGGAAAGGAAATGTCTTTGATGCTCAAGTGCCTGGTAGTGGATGGAAAACTAAGATTCTCTGCATGATACAAGAGAAATAGAGTTTCTTGTGAAAGTCTAGGGGAAGAAGGTGCCCAGATGGGAGAAGTAGGGAGCATGGAGTCAGAAAGGGAATAAGACCTCAAATAGTCAAAACAATTCTGAGCAAAAGGAACGAAGCTGGAGGCATACACTACCTGAATTCAAAGTGTACTACAAAGCTATAGTAACCAAAACAACATAGTACTGGCATAAAAACAGACATACAGATCAATGGAACAGAATGGGGAACCCAGAAATAAAGCCACATATTTACAGCCAACTGATTTTTGACAAAGGCACTAAGAATATTCTTTGGGGAAAGGACGGTGTCTTCCTATAAATGGTACTGAGAAAACTGGATACACATCTGCAGAAGAATGAAACTAGACCTCTATATCTCACCATATATTTGTATAAAAATCAACTCAAAATGGATTAAAGACTTAAATGTAAGACCCCAAGCTATGAAATTACTAGAAGAAAACATAGAAGGAATGCTTCAGACATTGGTCTAGACAAAGACTTTATGACAATAGTCAAGATATGGAATCAACCCAAGTGACCTTCAACAGATGAATGGATAAAGAAAATGTGGTATATATACACAATAGGATACTATTCAGCCATTAAAAAGAATGAATTTTTTTCATTTGTGGCAATATGGATGAGCTTGGAGGACATTAAGTGAAGTAAGCCAAGAACAGAAAGACTAATATGGCATGTTCTCACTCATATGTGGAAGCTAAAAAGTTGGTGTGTCTCTTGTATAACCACAATGTAATCATCATCTTTAGTAGACTTAACATTAATATAATTCTTTTCCTAATCTACCATTCATATTACAGTTTTGTCAATTGACCCAATAATGTCTCATAACATTTTTTTCCTCTCTAGCACAGGATCCAGTCTAGGATCAGGTATTATATTTAGTTGTGATGTCTCTTTAGTCCCATTTAACATGGAACATTTCCTTGGCTTTTCATTGTTTGTTATGACATTAACATTTCTGAAAAAACAGTCCCTTTTTAAGAAACTAGAATATTTCTTATTGTGGACTTATTTAATATTTCTTCATGATTAGTTTCAGATTATGCATCCCAGCCAGACTTGTACATTAGTGATGTTGTATCCTCAGGGGATCACACTTAGGGCACACAATCTGTGTGTCATCTGCCCCTCATTTGTGATGTTAATTTTGATCTCCTTATCAAAGTGTTGTCTGAGTTGTTACATTACATTTAGTAGCTTTTCCTCTTGATCCTAATAAGCAATCTGTGGGAGGATAACATAAGATCATGCAAATATTTCTGCTCCTTGTCAACAATTTCCCTCTGGGTTTAGCATCTATTGATGATTCTTGCCTCAACCAATCAATATTGACTGTGTTGGCTGAAAAATGAAGATTTTTTGATTCAAGCACTCTTTTCACATCTACAAGTTATCACTTAGCATTCTTATGTAAGCAGAACTCTTCCTTACTTAAGAAATTCTTTGCTTTATGTATTTATGTACCTATTATCAGCATGGACTCATGAAATGCTAGTTTTTTTCAATGGTTGTTGCTCAAATTGTACCAAATTTGATGGCCAGGGTCCCTTCAAGCTGGCTCCTATGTTTGTGTGACATGCCTCTATCATTTTTTGAGCAGTTCCTTACTTATTGATGTAACAAGATGCTCCTGGCTCACTTGTACCTTTCTTGGCCCACACATTTCTTCAAAGAGCCCTGGTTCTTTCTAGTAGAAAATGGTGTTAGAAACCAACATCTGAGCTCTATGTTCTGATAATTTATTAAAGATAGATTCTTAGAATTGGGATTTTTTTGGTCAAAGAGTATACATTTGCAGATTCTTAATATATTTCACCGAAGTGCTTCCTGGAAATGTACTGATTTATTCTCCCACCCACAGTGCATAAGAGTGCACTTTTCTCTCCATGCTCACTAATATTTATTCTCTTTTCCATAACTTTATAGGTAAAAAAAGTGTATCATAATTTTTGTTTTCTAGATTTTTAATAAGTTTTATTAATGTATTACTTGTTTTCATTAAATTATCTCTTCATATTGTGCCTACTTCTATCAGGTGTTCTCATATTTGTGACAATTTTTCTAGTTTGTTATTTACATTTGAATTTTGTTTGTACTTTCACTTTGCATTTAAATATTTGATTTTTGTATTGAGTTAAATCTATTTATCTTTTGTGATTTTTTTCCCATTGCTATAATGCTTAGAGTCTATTTTTATAGAATATATAATAAATATTTTAGTATTGGTTATATTAATGCTGCCCAAATTGAAAGAGGCTTTTGTGTCTGTGTGTATGGAAAAGAGGAAAAGAGGGAATAGGAAGAAGTTTGATTAGTTAAAAAGAGAATTTCATAATAGTAACGATAATATTGGAAATGTTAATGAAAAAGTTTGTGTGTGTTGTGTGTGTGTTTCTTAAGAATGTTCTTAACATCAAGATTATTCCTCAACTTTCTCCTTAGGATCAGGTGTAACTAAAAGGTAACATTAAACAAAAAGTAACCTTAAAAGTAATATAAAAGTAACATTAAGCAAAAGATTATTTTTACAAAAGACCAAATGGGGTAAAGATGCCCTCTAGTGGAAGGTTAGGTGCTCTCTACAATTAAACTGAAAGACCAGAACAATCTGCTATTGTTCATTTTATAAAATACTCCACATATGCAATTGTGATGTGAGGCTTTTGCTTTTTCCTGAACAGTAGAATTAATAAGATAGTTGAGAAACTAATTCCTTCATTGCTCACATACTCTTCTTGAATGGATTTTATTTATTTTAATTGCTTCCAAGATGAATTCTCCTGTAAATAGGAATAACCAAATTGTCATGGTCACCGAAGTCTATTGTTTTCTCTATTCAGAAAAGGTGTTGGTCACTCAGTCTACTCTTCCTGGTAAGCTTACACAAGTAAGTACCGACTTTTCCAATAGATAATCTGAATGTAAGTGTTAACAGAATCTGCTTTAATTTTATAAAAGAAGTTTCTTTAATATAAAAGAAAATACTTTGTAAATTCATCAAGAGACCTAATAATAAATGTCTAGAAAACAAGAGACAGAAATGCTTATTTTATTCAGAGTCAATGTGGTTAATAAAGAGATAAAAGGATAAAGTGATTGTGTAGAGTTGATTTTTTTTTTTTGGTATATTCGCAGGGGCTATCCCTAGGGTCCTGTTCACAGTGATAATCAATAAACATTGTTGATATGAGATAAGTTATTTCCTAACCATATGAAATAAAATATCTTTTGGATAAATTATTAAGATGATTGAAGTGGCAATATATCTCTAAAATGCTAAAATCCATTGATTAAAAATTGTTCTATAAAACACATTCATAGATGGTCCCTTGGTTATGACAAAAGGAATACTGAAGTACAGTA
>NW_007737991.1:27266-27915 GCF_000696425.1 Galeopterus variegatus
TGTGGTACTGATAACACCAAGGTCCAGAGTTCGATCCCTGCACTATCCAGCCGTACCCACCCCCAACCACCCAAAAAGAGAGTGAAAAGGCAAATCAGCAGTGGGTGAAGATATTAGCAATATATATATTCAATAAAGGACTTTATCAAGAGTATGTAAAGAATTCCTACAATTCAATAAGAAAAACACACAGAAAAATGGGCAAAAGACTTAATAGGTACTTCACACAAAAAAGACATTCCAGTGACCAACAAACTTAAGAAAATGTGTTCAGCTTTCTTCACTAAGGAAAGTAAATTTAAATCACAATGTGACAGATAATACTGCAAATAGAGGTATTTTGGTAAATGTTTAACAACAGGCTTTCTATAGAATAAAAGAGCAAGTACATGTGTACAAGAGCTGCGTGTGTGCATGTATGTAGCAGAAATTTACAAGTGATAATAAAATAAATATACAGTACTCTTTATGGTGAATTCCATATAGGCAATTGATTCTTACAGACTGCTTCTGTTGATTTTTGCCGAGCTCTTATATCCATATCTTAGGTTGCAATTTAATCATGATTTGACAATTTTTTTTGTGCTAGTCACAACAAATCAGCTACAAACAATGACACTTTTGAGTTTAATCTGCAATATTAACGTTT
>NW_007737991.1:28386-36251 GCF_000696425.1 Galeopterus variegatus
ATTACATAGTATTTCCACCACACATTGATGTAAATAACCTTAAGGGCATATATGATAGTCAATACAGTAAGGAAGTGATGGATTTCTAATACTTATTATTTTTAGTTTAATATAACTTGTTTAAGTTTATATAATTTAACTTTTAATAGCGGTTGTGTTTAACAACCAGCTCTCAAAATTCCTGTAAATCTAACCATTGTCTCCCGAGAGCCCCTATGAGCCAACTCCAGCACACCACTAAATCTACCAGAATGAAAGGATAGTCAGTACCAAGTGAGGCCCTACGACATTCAGTTCAACTCCCAGATATATGCCTAACAGAAATGTACACGTATATTCACTAAAGACATGTACAAGAATGTTCACAGCAGCACTATTCGTAGTAGTCTCAAAGTGGAAGCAGCCCCAAAGTTCATTGTATTAGTCTGTTTTCTGTTTATAACAGAATACTTGAAGCTGAGTAATTTATAAGAAAATGAAATATATTTCTTACAGTTTGGAGGAGGGAAAGTCCAAGATCCAAGGGGCACATCTGTTGAGAATCCCATGGCAACACAGGATACCATGTAGTGAGTGGTGAGCAAGAGCACTTTTTATGTGCTCACTTGCTGTCCTTATAAAGCCCCCAGTCTTTTCTCTGATAACTCATTAAATCATTAACCCATTAGTCCATGAATGGATTAATCCATTCATGAAGGCATAGTCCTAACAATCCAATCATCTCTTAAAGGCCCCACCTTTCAAACAACATATTGGGGATTAAGGTCCAACATGAACTTTGGAGGGGACAAACATTCAACCTATAGCATTCATCAGCAACAGAGTAGATGAATAATGACAATATATTCAACAACAAGAAGGAACAGACTACTGTTACATGTACCAATACGGATGAATCTCATAAATGTTATGTTTAGTGAAAGAAGCCAGACCCAAAGGTATACATGCTGCGTGTTTCCATATATAAATTTCAAAATAGGCAGAAGTGATCTAGAAGTGATCTACAGTATAAAAATCAGGATAATGACTTCTCTTGGGGTTGGGGCACAAGGGGACATTGGGTGTCCTAGTTATGTTCATTTTCTATTTTGGATGCTGTTAATAAGTGTGTCCCATTTGAGAAAATTTATTGAACTGTACAACTTATTTAAGTTCTGTGGACTTTCTGTGGGTGTTGAATTTCTTTCTTTCTTTTTTTTTTTTTTTTAAGATGACTGGTAAGGGGATCTCAACCCTTGACTTGATGTTGTCAGCACCACGCTCTCCCAAGTGAGCTAACTGGCCATCCCTATACAGGGATCCAAAGCCATGGCCCTGGTGTTATCAGCACCACACTCTCCCAAGTGAGCCACAGGCCAGCCCTGGATGTTGCATTTCAATAAAGAGTTCACTTAAAAAAAAATTCCTACATTAAAAAAAAAAAGTAACCTAAATGACAATTCCAAAGTAAGTAGTCTAAATTGAACTACATGTGAAGGAGTAGGGGAGTAGGAATCCAGTAGGTTGAGTAATGGAGTTCTGGTATCTCACCATAAGACCCTATGCAAGAATTTTATCTTTTTGTGACTCAATCCTTTCTACCGCAAGACAGCAGTACTGGTGGACTACATAAACCAGAAAATAATTGAAAGAAAAAACTTACCAAATATCTGTATTAATCTCAAAAATAGCTCAACCTTTCATGAAGCTAAATTATGTCAGAAAATAATGTATCTGATAAAATCCTATGTTGTCCCCATATGACTTTAATGATAAGAATGAAATAGCCTTTAAAAAGTTTTCAAAGATGTAATAACCTTCTTCATTTTTTTCCCTTGGCGTGGAGCCGCAGTGGGAAATCAGCTGCAAGCTAATAAAATGGAGAGGAAAGGAGTACTTCTTAGTAAAAGACATGGGTAAATGGTTAAATGAATGGTGGAAATGGAGTGAGGGATCCACCAGCCATAAATGCAGTGGAAGGCAAGAAGCAGCTTTCTGCTGAGTGGGAGTTAACATTGTATGATGCAGATAAAAATATTTTTCAGAGATTATTCCCACAGATCTATACCTAGGTCTTCAAATTAGTATCAAATTATTTTTGGAGAGTTTCTCCTTCCATATGTAGCATACCAAAATATTACATACAAAAGGACATTAGATGCTGTTGCTACACAACGATCTTCCCTTCTAAAAGCCTTACTGCTATAGCACATTTCACATTTCATGAATTTTTATGCCTGTTTTGCCCTAGACTTTCCTTTCTTTGTGAGTTACTCAGCCGAACAGAGTTTAAGAATATGTGGGAATGTCTAAAAAGAGTAATCATTTTAGATGGATGTGAGCCTATCCTGAAGGTTCCTGTGAGCCTCAGATTTTGGTCAAGAATAAAAACCATCATTGGGTATCAGCGTGGCAATAAAGCTACCCATCTCCTTTGAAAGGAGTCTTTAATCAGCAATCAAAGGTCATGGAATTATTGTAGACATTTGACTCTGCACATATACAATTCTGAAAAATGAGGATAATAGGCTCAGATTGACTGATCAGCTGGACAAAGACATCACTTATGTAAATCAAACAAGGTTTACATATCTAAAGGTGCAGGATGAAGTCAGAGCAGCTAGAATATATAGTTGAGATATCAGCTCTCATTCTCTATTAGCAGACATTCTCTATTAACAATTCTCATTCTCTGTCAACTTATACTGGAGGATCCCTCATATGGGCCACACTAGCAGATGCACAGTCAGGGATGGTAAGTCTGAGCAAGTGAGGCTCACATCAGACCTTTCAAAGCTCAACTACCCCTTCAGGCCAATCTTACAAACATGGTGCTAAAGCAGTCCAGGACATGGGCTTGCTTGGGCCTATGCTGTAGACAACTGTGCCCTGGCCAGGTGTATCTCGCTCATTTCAAAATATATATGATACACATTACATTTGCAGGAGTAGAGTACACCGTACTCATATGCCTAAATAAACTTCTCATTCATTACTCTCAACCCCTTCGAGCTAAAACAGCTTGGACCAGATATAACCCTGAATCCCATGCTGTGGAGCAAGAGCAAGGATCTGTTACCCAGCTGGCCCTGAGAGTCATGATAATGCAGTCTTAGACCAGCTGTAAGACCTAATCTGCAGGTCCAAACTTAGTTATGTTGGCAAGGAATGTGTATGGGAATAGTGTTTGAAGAATGAAAAAAAAAAAAAAAAGAATAAAAAATACATCCCTCAGTCATTAACAGTCCAATTATGTGGTCACTCAGCATAACAAGACAGCAGTTCTACATTATTATTTTATATGTGGTTTTGTTTTGTTTATTTGTTTTTGCCTTCTAAACCTACACATTGAGATATGAAGAGGTTTACATTTAGCCATCTTTCACTGTATTGCACATCCTTTCACCAGGTGAAATACCCATTTACTTTAGACATGTCCTTTCTTTCAACCCAGTCTTGAATTATAAGATGCCAAGTTATAGTATCTCAGTGAATTCCCAGTACCTTGGGCCTATCACTGGCTTAATTCACAATATTTGAGCTTGCACAATAATGCAAGAAGTTACACATTTATACCTAAATCTCAGTCTACCTTAACTACTCTTTCATGCTGAAGCTCTTACTCATCCTAGATCATTCTGCTGATGCAGAGAGCTGATTTGGATCAGGAGCCAGGCTCAAATTCTGGCTTTACCACCTACTAGCTTTGTGATCTCTGTGAAGTCTTGTAGACCTCGAGCTTTGCTTTCCTCATTAGTAAAATGGGATTATGGTTTTGTAGTGACAGTTAATATAATGTTTGTAAACTTACCTAGAACAGTGCTTGACTCAGTCTATGTTCAACAAATGTAAATTGAGTCTAAATTTGACAGATTTAGTTTTCTGGAATTTAGCATGTGCAAAATTTTTTATTGTCTATAATTTTTACTGCCATTGATGGGTTTTATTTAAAAAACTCTAAATTTCAGCAATAAATTAATTGCTAGGATTTTAGAGGATACGTTTGTTGTGTCTTGAGTAGAAATAAAAATTCTTGCAGCTAAAAGCATTTCCTTGTATGCAAAATTAAGGCCTGTGACTACATGCCAATCAATTCAAGAATAAATATTATATTCTGGGCCACCATTTGCTCTCTTGGAAGCTTTCTGAGAAAATTAATAAGTTTATCCAAGAATTTGTTGAACTCAAGTAAATTTTCACTGAGCTGTTTGATTGCTCACTCTGTTAGGTAGATTATAGGTTATTGGAGAGGGGCCATACCTAAAAGTGCAGCTGATGTACCAGGAAACAGTAAGCCTGCACAATAGTGTGGGAAGGAAAATTACCACATACTGGGATTAAGATTTTAATTGGTTTCTTGAGACACTTGCAGACTCTATTGAGGAGCTAATTCTGAATTTTAAAGAAATACTGGAAGAGTAGAGTCATGACCATTTAGGGTTTTCTATTTTACATTCATAAATATTAATTGGACACATTACCACTATCTAAAAATGGCCTAATAAATATTTACCAAGAACAGCTGGCTATTAGACTTCTCAACTTAGTGCTTCCAGCTGTGTTAATGTTGGCAATGAATATGCAGATTACTAAGATTGTTTAGGGATTCTAAACCTGGAAGGAGCAAAGGTGAGGGAGTAGAATGAAATTATTTGAAAATTAGCAAGGAAGGGAAGGCAAGTAGGAAGCGATGGCTCAACTCTCTCTCCATCTTTAGTTATTGCCCAGTTTCTTTCATCTGCTCACATGGCCTAGCCTCTGCTGACTGGATATGCCTGCCCTGAACTTCTGAGCTAATAATGCAAAGAAGCAAAGATTGTGGAAAGTCTTTTGGTGGCCATATAGTTGAGTCCCCAGTGGAACAGGGACTGTGGTGCTAGCATTGGTAGCTGGTATCTGCTGTGCTGACTGTAGCGTGTATCCCACAAGGATGATGTCTTTGTGGTCTTCATTAGATGAGCTGGCTCTGCTGTGTGATTTTGGGTGGTGTTCCTGGCTACCTAGCCCTGAGTCTGGTCCTCTAACCCTTCTTTGTAGGCTGGGGGTACATTAGTTCATTTTCTATCATTGAAACTAACAGAATACCTGAAACTGGGTAATTTGTAAAGAAAAGAATTTTATTTCCTACAATTCTGAAGGCCGGAAAGTCCAAGGTCCAAGGGGTGCATCTTGTGAGGGTCCTGTGGTGATGCAGGGTATCACATGCAGACAGGGGCAAAAACATGTGTTAATGTGCTCACTTGCCCTCCTTATAAAGCCACCAGTGCCCCTCCCATCATTCATTAACCCATTCATCCATTAACCCATTAATCTATTCTGTTTATGAGGGCAGAGCCCTCATGATCCAATCGTCTCCCAAATGCCCCACCTCTCAACACAGCCACATTGGGGATCAAGCTTCCACATGAGGTTTAAAGGAGACAAACATTCAGACCATAGCATGGGAATATCAAAAGCATATTCACAAATTTCTTCTGCCAAATAAGCCAGTCTCTTGCTTGTAACTAAGAATATTATGTGATAGAACAATTAATTCAAGTTTTAAAAAGCCAATTTTAGGCTTAACAAAAAATTCCCATGAATTGGATTTGGTACTTGGTGTACCAATTTGAGACCTCCCTGATATATTATAAGCTTCTTTATAATTGAAGTGGGAGAAGAGAAAATATGAACAGAGCCCATATAAGTTGTTTTTTCACTTTTTCTCCTCCTAGTTATCAAAGTAATACTATTATCCCATTTTTTTAATGGCACTTTAACAGAGGAATAATTGTAAAGTAATTCTTTAATGAAGTGTTACAGGTTCAGGTAAGAGACAATGGTCAGGGATGAAATAGCTAATCCACAGGGCACATCTAGTTTGCCTGAGTTCTTGATACACTGTGCTGCCTGTGACAAACTGCTGGAAAATGCATATTTTATAATACCTAGAACAATAGCATAGCCTTGGGAGAAGGAGTGATGCTTGAAGAAAGACAAAGCAACCTTTTTCTTTTTTTTCTTTTATTACTCATGCCAATCAGTAAATGTCTACTTTGGACAAAACATTGTACCAGCAATCTGGAGAAATTCAAAGTAGTATGAGTCACCTGCCTTCCTGATGGAGTTTTGATGTGTCGTCCCCTCTAAAAGTCATGTGGAAATTTGATTCCCAATGTGGCAGTGTTGGAAACTGATTGAGTCATGGGGTTGGATCCCTCATGAATGGGTTAATGAATAAGTTCTCGCTCTATTAGTTCCCATGAGAACTGGTTGTTTAAAAGACCCTGGCACCTCCTCTCTCTCTTGCTTCCTCTTGCCAGGTGATCTGCTTGTACCTGCTGGCTCCCTGCCACTTTCCACCATGAGGCAGCCTGAGGCCCATGCCAGATGCAGCTGTTCCAGAATTGTAAGTCAAATAAACCTCTTTTACTCTTAAATTACCCAGTCTCAGGTATTCTGTTATAGCAACACAATAATACACTGCCCTGAAAAGAAACACATTCATCTATTTTTCACGTGTTTGTTAGACTCTACTATACTAGATCCTATAGATTCAAATTGTCCCTGGCTGGGAATTTTTTTTCTTTCAAACTGCCCTGAAAAGAAACACATTCATCTATTTTTCACGTGTTTGTTAGACTCTACTATACTATATCCTATAGCTTCAAATTGTCCCTGGCTGGGAATTTTTTTTCTTTCAACACCTTGAATATATCATCCCATTGTCTCCTACCTATAGAGTTTCTGCTGAGATACTGGCTGTTAGTCTAATGAGGATTCCCTTATATGTGACCTAAAGTTTTTCTCTTGCTGTTTTTAGAATTCTCTCTTTAACTTTTGACATTTGACTATAATGTGCCATGGAGAGGACTTTTTGGGGTTGAATCTATTTGGGGACCTTTGAGTTTCCTGGATCTGTATGTCAATATCTCTTGGAAAGCTTTCAGCTATAACATTGTTTTTTTTCCAGGCCTTTTTCCTTCTCTTTTTCTTTGGGAATGCCCATAATTCAAATATTTGTTCACCTAATGTTGTCCCATAATTCCTGTAGGCTTTTTTCACTTAAAAAAAATTTTTTTCTCTGCTTGGGTAATTTCAAATGACCTATCTGTGAGTTCAGAGATTCTTTCTCCTGCTTGCTACAATCTTCTGTTGAAGCTCCCTATTGCATTTTTTATTTCATTTATTGAAATCTTCTGGATTTCTGTTTGGTTCTTTTTTATGATATCTATCTCTGTTAAATTCCTCATTCATATCATTGTTTTTCTGATTTCATTGAATTGTTTATCTGTATTCTCTTGCATCTCATTGAGTTTTCTTAAGATCATTATTTTGAATTTCTTTTCCATCAGTTCATTGATTTCCTTTTCTTTGAGGTCTGTCATTGGCATGTAATTGTGTTCCTTTGGTGACATCATATTTCCTTGCTTTTCCATGTTTCTTGTATCCTGGTGTTGATGTCTGTGCATTTGGTGAAACAATTTCCTCTTCCACTAAAACAAACCAGTACAATATTTTTGTTCTATCAGTGCTATATTTAAAAAATGTTAACATTAAAAACAAAGAACCATTACCTTATTTGGCTATTTAATATATTTTAAATCTCTTACAAAAGAGAAAGCCTACGAACAGAAAGCAGAATTTCTTGAAGTATAAATGTAGAAGAACCTGAAAAGGCAAAATCTAATCAAGTGATTTTGCAGCCTGGGAGAAGGTTAAAGATACTTAAATATCTCAAGACTTGAGTCACACTCTGGCCTCTTTTTAGATTACTTACCTTTGCTAAGTAACAATCTCTCTGAACTTCTGTTATTTCACCTGTCAAATAGGAATTAATGCCCAATTCTAAGACTACTGTGAAAATTAAATTAAATCACGTGTGTAAGGTATATGGCATGTAGTAG
>NW_007737991.1:36437-37571 GCF_000696425.1 Galeopterus variegatus
TTCTAAGACTACTGTGAAAATTAAATTAAATCACGTGTGTAAGGTATATGGCATGTAGTAGGTAACTCAAAAAATATTATTCCTTGTCTCTCTTTTCACTAGGAGCTTAAGATTTAGTTGGGAAGGTAAGCTGTAAAACCCATGAAGAGGTAAAGAAAAATCCAAGAGTTAAGCCACAATTCACATTCACTGAAGTGGCTGGAGAAGATGATTTCTAAAGTTCCTTTCAGCTCTCTATATTGATTATTCTCTGGCAGCTGTATGAGAAGTGTCATGGGGCAGTGCATGATGAATTGGCAATTGGGAGATGCAGACAGTAAGTGCTGTGAGGTCAAAGAGGGGAGCAGCTGCCTTGGGCTGCAATGGTTTAGGAAGACCATTAAAAAAATTCTGAGCTGTCCGAGCTACAACAAAAGCCCAATTCAACTAGGAGAGTG
The DNA here is from genome assembly GCF_000696425.1 of Galeopterus variegatus. Lineage (NCBI taxonomy): Eukaryota > Metazoa > Chordata > Mammalia > Dermoptera > Cynocephalidae > Galeopterus > Galeopterus variegatus. Next base: position 36,875 of record NW_007737991.1, read on the forward strand.
ACTGGGAAAAGTCTGATTATAATACAAATTCATGCCAAGCTGAGGAGAATAAGAAACCCAAAATACTGGTGAGAAAGGAGAAAGGAAAAAGGCAGTATCAGCAATTTGGTTTCTGAAACACACAAAGAATTTTAAGTAGCTAACATGCTGTCATCCTTACAACAGTCATGTAAGGTGGGATTAGCCCTGCTGAGAATCTCCTTTGAGTGTTAGAATCTGTTAGAAATGCTTTTGGCAACAAATAATAGAAAACCTGGTCAACAGTGGCTTAAACAAATAAAGTCTTTTTATCCTTACATAGAAAGACTCTAAAAGAAGACAGCCCAGGGTTGGTGCCTCTGCATAAGGACAATGTCAAGACACAGGCTCTTGGGCTGGCTGGTTAGCTCACTTGATTAGAACATGGAGCTGATAACATCAAGGTAAAGGGTTTAGATCCCCCATCTGGCCAGCTGCCAAAAAGAAAAAAAAAGATGCAGGCTCTTTCTAGCTCTCTGCCTCACCATCCTTAGAAAAATGGTGTTCACTCTTATTGCTTGTTGCCTTGTGGTCATTTGACGGTTGCTGCACCTCTGGGTATTACATTTGTCTTCCAGACCAAAAAGACACAGAAGAGCAAAAGAGCAAAGAGAGAGAAAAAAATGGTATATCCACTGAATCTGAACCTTTTTATTAAGAGAGTTAAAGCTTTCCTAGA
>NW_007737991.1:38428-40797 GCF_000696425.1 Galeopterus variegatus
CCAAAAAGAAAAAAAAAAAAAAAGATGCAGGCTCTTTCTAGCTCTCTGCCTCACCATCCTTAGAAAAATGGCATTCACTCTTATTGCTTGTTGCCTTGTGGTCATTTGACGGTTGCTGTACCTCTGGGTATTACATTTGTCTTCCAGACCAAAAAGACACAGAAGAGCAAAAGAGCAAAGAGAGAGGAAAAAATGGTATATCCACTGAATCTGAACCTTTTTATTAAGAGAGTTAAAGCTTTCCTAGAATATTGCCCAGTAGACTTTCCCTTGTAATTTTCTCCTGGCCAAAATTGTGGCTGTCCATAGTGGGAGGAGGAGGATAACGGTGGGGTTAACCAGCCAGTCAACAGTGGAAACAAAAGTGTTGAAGCCTTGTAAAATTAATTACCACAAAAGACAAAACCAAGGAATTGTTTTCCTTAATCAGAAATTTTCACCTTATTTTTTTAAATTAAACTTTTAAAGTTTTGAGATACTTGTAGATTCAGAAGCAGTTATAAAAAATAATGCAGAGAGATTCTTTGTATCCTTTTACCCAGTTTCCCCAATGGTAGCATTCTGCAAAACTATAGTACGATATATAACTGGGGTATTGCAACTGATATAGCTAAAATACAGAACATTTTCATCACCATAAAGATTCCTCATGTTACCCATTTACAGCTATAGGTCTCACACTGCATAGTCCTTCCTAATTTCTGGCTACCACTAATCTGTCCTCTGTTAATTTTGTATTTTCAAGAACTTTATATAAATGGAACCATACATTATATAACCCTTTGGAATTGGCTTTTCTCACTCATTGTAATTTCCTGCAGAGTGATCCACGTTGTTGTTTTTATCAATAATTTGTTCATTTTTATTGTTGAATAGTATTCCATGGTAGGGATGTACCACAGTTTGTTTAACCATTCACCCATTGAAGAATACCTGGGTCGTTTCCAGTTTTTACTATTATGAATAAAACTGCTATAAGCATTCACGTGCAAGTTTTTATGTGTGAGCTTTTATTTCACTGTGATAAATGCCTAGGAGTATAATTGCTAGGTTACATGGTAGTTGCATGTTTAATTTTTTAAGAAACTGCCAAACTGTTTTCCAGAGTGGTTTTGCCATTTTACGTTTCTCCCAGCAATGAATGAGTGATCCAGTTAACAGCATTTGGTGTTACCCCTATTTTTATCTTAGCCATTCTGACAAATTCTGATATTTCATTGTGCTTTTAATTTGCATACCTCTAATGGCTGATAATATTGAACATTTTCATACATGCTTATTTGACTTCTGTATAGTCTTTAGTGGAATGTCTCTTCTTATCTTTCGCCCAGTTTCTGATTGAATCATTTGATTTTCTACTGTCAAGTTTTGTGAGTTTTTAATGTATTGTAGATACTAGTCCTTTGTTGGATATGGTTGCACATATTTTCTTCCACTCTGTAGCTTGTCCTATTAGCCTCTTAACAGGGCCTTTAACCAAGCAAAAAAGTTTTAATTTTGATGAATTCCAGCATACTGATTTTCCTTTTGTGGATCATGATTTTGGAGTTAAGTCTAAGAACTCTTTGCTTAGTCCTACATTGCAAAGCTTTTCTCCTATTTTTTTTTCTTGTAAAATGTTTATAGTTTTACATTTTACCTTATATCTGTAATCCTTTTTTCTTTTCTTTTCTTTGTGTGTGTGTGTGTGTGTGTGTGTGTGTGTGTGTGTGTGACTGGCTGGCGGGGGGACCTGAACATTTGACCTTGGTTTTGCAAGACTGCACTCTAACCAACTTAGCTAACCAGCCAGCCCCTTGTCTGTATGCTTTTTATTTCCTTTTCTTGTCTTATTTCACTGGCTAAAACTTTCAGCTTCATGTTGAATAAGAGTGATGGGAGTGAACATTTCTGCCTTGTTCTCAATTTTATGGGGAAAGCATGCAATATTCTACCATTGGATATAGTATTTTTTTTAAGATGCTCTTTATCAAATTGAAAAAGATTCCCTCTGTCCTTATATTTCTAAGAATTTTTATCATAAATTGGTCTTGAATTTTGTCAAAAGCTTGTTCTGCATCAACTGATATGATTTTGTGATTCCTCAGCTTGNTTTGTATATATTGCTGAATTCTATTTCTAATATTATCTTGTTAAAGATTTTTACATCTATATTTGTAAGGGATATTGGTTTGTAGTTTTCTTTTTCTGTTTTGTACTCTTTGCTTGGTTTTAGTGTCAGGATAATAGTAACTTCTTAACCTGGATTGAGAAGTGTCCCTTTCTTTTATATTTTCTGGATGAAATCGTGTAGAATTGATGTTAATTATTCTTTAAACATTTGATATAGTTCTCCAGTGAAATTATCTGGACCTGGAGATTTTGGGGGG
>NW_007737991.1:40906-41512 GCF_000696425.1 Galeopterus variegatus
TCTGTGTCCAGTGCTTGGCTGTCACCTTGGGATCTTGTTTTTCTCCTGTTTTCCTGGATCCTGTTTCTGTCTTTCTTTTTCTTGGGTTACAACCTTCAGAAGCTTCTTCAGAAGGATGAAACTTTGCATGGTTGAAAATGTCTTTATTTAGTACTCATACTTTATTGATAATTTAGCTGTCAATTCAGGGTTGTAAATCATTTTCCTTTAGAATTTTGAAAGTATTGCTCCATTGCCTTCTCATTTCTAGTGTTGCTGCTGTGAAGTCTGAAGCCATTTGATCCTTTGTATGTGACTGTTTTTTTCTCACTGGAGGCTCCTAGGATCTTCCTTTCATAGCTGGTTTCTGAAACCTCACAATAACAATATCTGGTGTGTACCTATTTTCACTCATTTTGCTGAGAATATAGTAGATCTTTTTAACTTGTAAATTTATGTTCCTCCATTCTAAAAAATATTTCTTGGATTATTTCTTCAATAATAATATTATTTATAATAATAATTTTCTTTGAATAAACTTCTTGTCTGCCTTCCACTTAAAAAGTGTATTTGTAATACAGGAAGAAATTTTCAAAATTTTTTTGCAAAAACATTATTTAGTAAATA
>NW_007737991.1:42269-47874 GCF_000696425.1 Galeopterus variegatus
TTTTCTGCCTTCCACTTAAAAAGTGTATTTGTAATACAGGAGGAAATTTTCAAAATTTTTTTGCAAAAACTTTATTTAGTAAATAGTGATTTGGTATTGTTATCCTTAATGTTTATATTGAACATTTCAAGTGTACGTAAAAGTTGTCCAATTTTGCTAAATTTGGCCTAGATTGCCATAAAATTTCATGCTTCTTCTAAGAAGAGATTAGCTTAAATTTCTAGCCTTCAGACAATTGGCAATATTCATTTTATCCAATTGCAGGTGACCATATCAGTTCTTGACTGGCTTCAATGATTACGGGTGTGGCACTCTCTTTATTTGGCTGGGAAATTAACTGCAAAACTATGATTCAACTAACTACAAAGTATCCCAAAATAAATTAGCTTTACACCCAGACATTCTAGAAAGTACTTTTTTATGGTATCCGGAATTGCTTAGTTATATCCTTTGTACATCCTTTGAATCTCCCCTGAAACTCAACTTCAGATAATATAAAATGCCCTCATAGCCAAATTAAATTCATTTCTAAACAGTCTTGGGAGGCAGATTCTCCCCACTACCTGCAGACTGGCTGGTCATTACAAGAACAGTTTTTTGTCTTTCTCTATTCTTGCTACAGGAGTGAATGACAAAATGGAATACCAACCATCTTTGAGATCACCTGAGAAGAGGAGGTGAGGAGGATTTCACCACAAATGAGACACTGACATGGTAGCAATTGCTGAAAAGAAGGATCAGAGCAAAAATCAGTTTCACATACCTGATTCTTAGTTCTTTTGGACACAGAGCATATAAAGTCTTATGGTTGAAAGTTATTTTGTTTCATCTGTTAATCTGTTTATTTCTGTTTTTTTTCTCTGTTCATCTTCTCTTTTAAGATACTGTCTTAGTCCGTTTTCTCTCGCTATAACCAAATATCTGATACTGGGTAATTTATAAAGAAAAGAAATTTATTTCTTACAGTTCTGAAGGCTAGGAAGTACAAGGTTGAGGGGCTGCATCTGGTGAGGGTGTTCTTTTTGGCTGGGACTCTCTTCAGAGTTCCAAGGCAGTGCAGGGCATCACATGATGAGGGGTCATGAGAGACAGCAAAACTGGCTTTTACTGTAGGCCCACTCTTGTGATAACCTATTCGTTGGTCCATGAACGGATTAATCCATTTATTAGGGCAGAGCCCTCATGACCTAATCACTTCCCCAAAATCCCACCTCTCAACACTGCTGCATTGGGGGCCAAGTTTCTAACACATGAACTTTTAGGGGACACATTCAAACCATAGCAGATACCTATGAAATTTGTCCCGATATTTCCTCATCTCCTACTATAGTATTATTCTCCCCCATTGCTAACATCTAAAAGTCTTTCAGTGATTACATCTTTTAAAAACTATAGTAAAACTTTATAAATTCAATCTCTGATATTTTGAAATTTGTAATAATGGAGAAACTGCTCAAGTATTATTATTGTAGTTCTCTCATTTTATTTTTTCTGTTTTACTTACTGTGATTTTATGTAGGATTTTATTTGCATTTTAAAAACTTTGTTGAAGTACATACACATGCTGAAATATGCACAGATCTTAAGTTATAGCTGAATAAATTTTACAAAGTGACCATTCAGATCTTATTTTGTTTACTGAATGATTTGTTTACATTGTAAATTAAGAGTGAAGCAGGATTTCGGGTGAAATGTTTTAAATTCTACACATCGGGATGTGTCAAATGCAAACCATTTCTTGTTATTTAACTCAATTCCTGTTAAGTATGTTTACCTGAAAATAACAATACCTACATTCATAATAGTTTTTTGCAGTTTACTAAGTACTTCTATGTACTGTATCATCGATTCTCGTAACAACTTAATGAGATAGGGATTATTACATAGTTATAGAAAGGGGAAAGAAGCCTTTAGAAAGGCTCAGAGAGGTAAAGCAACTCCTTGGTGCCAAAGAGGCTATCAGTCACAAATCTTAGACTTGAAATAAGGACTTTAGAGTCCAGATCTCATGTTAATTCTATGAAACACACTGCTTTCTACATAACACGTGCTATGATGTGCTGCTCAGATTCCCCTTCAAGAATGGAGGGCTTATTCCTCTACTGCAGCAAGTACTACTGGCAGAAAGCCCTCAGTTGTATCCACTTCTGAAACTGCCTTGGCTGAAGAGAAAGAAATCACCCAAGGTCATGTCCCTTTCCTGGGGCAGTCACATGCAATGACTCAATGATGAACAAAGGCCAGCTCCCTCAGGAAAACTGAATGCTCATCTTAGCTTCAGAGCTCCCCATAGGGTTGGTCGAGGACTTCATCAGATTGCACGGAAGCACAACTCCCTGCTCTGCCCCTTGTCTTCCACAGGAGTTGATTCTAAGAGTATACCCTAATAAACCTCCTCTGAGCTAATCTGTAATGTCATCTTGACATTCCCAAATGTGCTACCGCATTTGACAGTGTGAAAAATATCACACTGTGCATTTGCAAGTTCTGTGCAGAATTTCATTGGTTAATAGATATTAATTGAGCATCTTTTACTTCGTAGGTATTGAAGATATTTAAAATTAATAAAACTCGATTTCTTTTAAAACACACATTCAGTCTATCTCCAAGAAAGTTATGTTGCAATCTGTAACAAAAGAGATAAAAATACATGCTTATATTAACCTTAATTGGTTGAGAAAAAGATTTTCATGGATTCTGACCTAAAACAGTTTTTTTTCTTTTTGTTCTGTTTTGTTCTTTCTTTTTTAAAAACATTTTTTGATGAATTTGTCAATGATAAATATGGAAAATAAACCTATAGCTTGCTAGGAGGCCATAGTCATCTAGTACTTTTAGGAATTCCATTTTAATACCAAAGTTTAAACACACAGAATCTAAGTTTATAAAAATACACTAAAGCTTAGATTTGAATAAGGACAGATGTCCTGAATGTAGGACTATGGGTAAATAAAAAGTCCAAAATGGGTTTTTCTCTGGTATAATATGCCAATATTATCTTACTCTGAGACCAGTCCTAGCAAACTCATCCTAGGCTTGTGGCAGAGTACGTTGTAGAAAGCAAGCACTTAAATCTGACTTCTGGAGATTTTAGTAGTGGGAGTTGGGAGATGAAGGGAAAAATATAAGTACTTTATGCTTCATGAATATTTCACATATCAGAAACCTTTGGATAGGAATAGACGGCTTGAGCCTCAGCAGATCAGGCAGGCTGGTGTGGTGAAGGCAAGGGTACAGAGAGAAACAAACTCTAGTTCACGTCTCAGTTCTGTGACTTATTTTCTATAGGACTTTGAGCAAATTACCTAGTTTTTTGGAATATCAGCCTTATCTGTAAAACATAAGCTCAATGAAGGCAGGACCCTGTTTGTGTGGTTTACCGTTGTGTATCCAGTGCTTAAAAAGCCTGGCATTGTGGCACTTAGAGCCAAATCAAACAGTTGTTGAAGGAATGTGTTAGGAAAGAAAAAAAAGAGGAGCTCTTGACATTTAGAAGCTGGCCTGTACTCATGGGTAGGACATGTTATTCTCCTATTGACATAAAGAATTTCACAGAATACCAACCTCAGACAAGGTTACTCTGAAACTATGATAAAATGAGACAAAGTAAGGCCACTTAATTTTGTCTAAGCACAGATAAAAACAGGTTCACTCTGCCTTCCACAAAATACCAAACATCCTCTCTCTTTGCTAAAATGAGTGACTGCTACTACTTTGCCAATTGCAGCTTTCTCCTCCCGCCCTCCTTCCTATAAATGAGATTTATTGAGATATCCAATGATAGAATTGCCCTGCTTTCTCACAGCATCCAATCTCAAGCAAGCCCCTATTTCCTTAGGCCCTCCCCCAAATCACCTCCTCCCACCAAAGTCCTATGATAGGTTTGTTCTAACACCTTCTTACTGAGCCATCTCACAATTCCTCCCTGTGTGTGTTTGTACTCACTTCAGTGAGTAATAAACACAACCTGTTTAACTACAGTCATGTTCCTAGTGGTGTTTGGCTGAAGACAGTGTGAATAGAAAATATGGGGAGAAAAACACTGTCTCTTCAGAGCTGTTGTAGGTATCAAATGGGGAATTAATTTACCAACATATATTGAGGGTCTGTTTCGTTCCAGGCACTGTACTAGGTGTAGGCACTACTGAGAAGAACAAGACCCAACTTGCTGTCCAAGGATTTGAAACTGCAAGGCATGCAGGGTAGAAAATTTATGACCCAATTGAAAGCACTATTATAGAGGCATACACCTCCTGTAAAGGTGTTATAATAGGACCATACACAGAACCTATAAAAATGGCCTAACATTTGATTATTTTGGCTTCTGTATCTGGCTTTGCTAGACAATTAAAAAAAAAACATACTTTTGTGGAGAATTTTATGCTCTGCTGTAACCTGCATATTCTGGCTTTTGTGACCCAGCTTGCTTCCTGCACCTGCAGCACCTGTGAGCCAACAGGATGCAGTTTCGGTCCTTATAATTTCTCCCTGAGTAGGGTCCAGGGTGGATCTCTGACCTGACTGCCTGGGGAGACTGCTGCCGGCCAACAGGAGAAATAAACCTTCCACAACCCCCAAGTATTTTTGTGTGGTATCCGCCTTATTGGGAACTGCGCCTCACAACATCTGTGTATGTATTACCTGACATGGCAAAAAGGATTTTACAGATGTGATTAAATTAAGGATCTTGAGATGGGTAGATTATTCTGGATTATCAGGTTCGGCCCGATGAAATTACAAGTGTTCTTGTAAGAGAGAGGCAAGAGGATCAGAGAAGGAGATGTGACAGTAAAATAATGTGGGGACGCAATCCAGGGAAGATGGGCAGCCTCTAGAAGCCAGAAAAGGCAAGGGACTGTATACTCTCCTAGAGCCTCCAGAAGGAATGAAGCCTTGTCAATCCATTTTGGATTTGTGGCCTTCAGAACTGTATGACAATAAATTAGTGTTTTTAAGTCAACTAAATTTGTGAGAGCAGCAATAGGAAACTTATTGGCTTAACCTTTAAGGCAGAGTGTCCCAGGCCAAAGCAAAGGCAGACTATTTCCTGTGAGGACATGCCAAGTTGGTCTGTATGGCTGTGTGCCTGGGAGTGGAGAGCAGAAAGATCTTGAAGGAACTTCTTTCAACGCAAAGAAATCAGAAATAATCCTGAAGGTGATCAGAGACCATTGAAAGATTAAAAGTAGGGGAATTTGACAAACTAGGAATTGCATTTTAGAAGGATGGATTAGAAGACTCCAAGTAGGGAGGACGGATGGGAGACTACTTAAGAATCCTGGTCCAGAAATGATGAGAGGCTTTCTTTGGTTACCCTCTATAAAATGCCCTTGTGTATTCCTTGANTTGGTCTATTTCATCTAAATTGACAAATTTATATGTATAGATTTATTCATAGTATTCCCTTATTATCAATATGAAAGTCTTTGCCAGTTGTCAAAATCTCCCTTTCAAGATATTCAGAAACATTATGTGTTTTGTCAATTTTTATTTCCTTTTTTGAAGTCTCAGAGACTTCTGATTGCTCCTACTGGACTGGAGTCCTCTGTGTCCAGTGCTTGGCTGTCACCTTGGGATCTTGTTTTTCTCCTGTTTTCCTGGATCC
>NW_007737992.1:0-630 GCF_000696425.1 Galeopterus variegatus
GCACACACTTCTCAGGGTCACGCTGTCTCCTGGCACGGCCGCTCCAGACCCGTCGCCATCTCGGTGCTGCAGTTTCCTTTTCCATAGTGTTCAGAATTTGTGGGAGAAGAGAAGGTCATCTGAACTAGGACCTCGTGAAGTTACTTCCAGTCATGTGGTTTTATTATTCAGTCATTCCCAGGAATACATGAATGTTTTCATCACCTCACCCTCGTTCTGGAGGCTAGAAGTCCAGTATATAGGTTCCAGCCAATTTGGTTTCAGATGAGGGCTCCATTCGTGGCTTGCAGACAGCTGGTTTCTACGTATGCCCTCTTCAGACCTCCCTCAGCGCATGCCTGGAGAGAGGAAGAGAGTCCAGCTCTCTGGTGTCTCTTCTTATAAAGACACCAACCTCAGGGCCCAGTCTTCTGAATGCAGTTAACTTAATTACTTCCTTAGAGACCCTGTCTCCAAATGCAGTCGCACTGGGGGTTAGAGCTTCAACACACTTAATTTGTAGCAGACACAAATTTTCAGTCCATAGTGTGACACCATTGAATTGTCTTGTCACATCCCTGCCACAAAGAAAACTTATTTCTATTTTTCTTCATGAGTCATGGCACATACAGGATTCAATTCTTAGAACAT
>NW_007737992.1:2021-7568 GCF_000696425.1 Galeopterus variegatus
ACTTCAGTAATCGAGTTTTAAGGTTTTCTCATTATCTGATTCTCTAGTGATAAACAAATGGCACAAGATGTACAAGTGCTTTTCTTAATCTATGAACCCATCTACTAGCATTTGCTAAACTGGGGAACAGGCCCAGGCCCCGAAGACCACAAAAGAAGCACGTGGCATAATCGAGTCTCAATAAATTTAAAAGGATTGAAGTCATTTGAAGGTTGTCTACTAACCACAGTGGAATTAAATTATAATCAATACCAGAAAGAAATGTGGGAATTTAAAGAATGTATTTGTAAATGACCCCTAGGTCAAAGAAGACTTCATAATGGAAACTAGAAAGTATTTTGAACTGAATTAAAACGGACACACATAAGAATTTATGGAATGCAGCTAAACAGTACTTAGAGGGAAATTTATAGCACATTTATGAGAAGATTGTGGTTTTTATTCAGGCATTTTAAGTTTTTAATCTTAAGAATGAAAAGAACTAAGTAAACTTAAAAGAAGGCAGAAGGAAGATTTGAGTGGAAATCAGTAAAATAAAACCCAGAAGAATAACAGAGAAAATGATTAATGAAATGAAGTTTTTTTTTTTTAAAAAAAGGTCGACAAAATTGATAAAACCTTGAATTAGATAGACTAAAAAAAAGAGAGAAGACACAAGCTACTGGAATCAGGCATGAAAGAGAGGGGACATTACTAGCCCACAGAAATTGAAAGTATTACTATCACAAGGAAATTTTATGAACCACTTTATATCAACAAATTGGGCAAATCTTGCAAAGACATACATTACAAAAATAGACTCAAAAAGAAATAGAAACTTTGAATACAAAGAGAAGCCTGGGCCCAGATCGCTTTACTGATGAACATTTTTAAACCTAAGGAGGCATTATTACATATCCTATAAAACTCTTAGAAAATAGGGGAACTCATTTCTGCCCTTTCCTTTCTTCTGTATTGATATCTGGTTGTTACAGCACCATTTATAAAAGAGATTATCTTTGCCAATTGAATTCCTGTGGCACCTTTGTCAAAAATCAATTGAACGTATGTCTGGGTCTCCTTTTGTTCTCTTTCATTGAACGGTAAATTGATCTGATGCCACATCATCTTGAGTACTCTAGCTTTAATAGTATGTCTTGAAATCTGATAATATAAATATTTCAACTTTGTTCTCATTTTCCAAAGTCATTTTAGCTATCTGAGGTTCTTTACATTTTCATGTAAATTTTAGAATCATTTTGTTAATCCTCCAGGGCAACTTTCTGGGATTTTTTATTGTGATTGCATTGAATCTGTAGAACAATTTGAAGAGAAATGCCAAGTCTTAGTAATAGCAAGTCTTTCGATCCATAAACAGAATATGTCTCTTTTTCTTTGGATCTTCTTAATTTCTCTCAGCAATGCTTTATGCTTTTTTAGTTTGTAGTTTTGGAGGAGTCTTGTACATTTTCTATAGATTTATCTCAAACATCTATATTTTTAATGGAATTAAAAGATCTTTTTATTTTTCTGATTCTTTGTTGCTAATATACGATAGATTTATCTCAAACATCTATATTTTTATTCTATTTTTAATGGAATTAAAAGATCTTTTTATTTTTCTGATTCTTTGTTGCTAATATACGATAAAGCAATTGATTTTTGGATATTGAAATTGTATCTTTCAGTCCTGCTAAATTCACTTATTTCTGGTGGCTTCTTTGTAGAATCCATATGGTTTGCTTTGTATACTATCATATTGCCTGCAGTTGAAGTATTTACTTTGCCTTTTTTGTATAAACTGTTAGTTCCAGGAACTCAATAGTTGATGAGGAGAGGTTTTTTTTTAATATCAGTATTCTGCTAATTAATTCAATAGTAATGGTAGAATTATAAAATGTTTATTTCAGTAGTCCTAATAACACTTTTGATCTAAGTACTGATCATAAATGGATGCTAAAATTAATAGATAAAAAATTGAGAGGAAACTTTATAGTGGGTAGATCAAGTTGACACTGTCTGAAAGCACTCACAATTTTAACACAATTTTTAAAAAAATGGGACAGCCAGGCTTTATGTGTCTACATATGTGATGTGATAGAACATTCCACTAGGTCTTTTTTATATCTTCTGTTTCTTTATCATGTTCATATTTATCTCTACTTTCTTGAACATATAGAACATATTTAGAAACAGCTATTTTAATGTCCTTTTGATTCCCTTAACACTGACAGTTCTAGGTCTATTTTTATTGATTTGTTTTTGTCTTGATTATGTATTATGTTTTCTTGTTTCTTTGTATGCTGGTTTTTTTTGTTTTGTTTTGTTTTGCTTTATTAGATGTCAGATATTGTGAATTTTATGTTGTTGGGTTCCAGCTTATGTTGCATTTCTTTAGCTAGTATAAGGCTCTCTTCTAACTTACAGCCTAGCTATTTGGAATCCATTCAGTTATTTTGGGCCTTTTAAAAACAATTGTTTGAGCAAGTCCAGCACTTCTTTAGTGTAAGATTAATTTATCATATTAGTAAGGAAATAGATTTCTGAGAATCCTACCCAGTACCCCATGTGTTATGTGAACTTCCCACTCTGGCTCTTAGGTTCGTTCAAACATATTCACAGTACTCGTCCAAAGACTCAAGGGGACCTTTATGAAGATCCCCAAAGCACATATGCACAATCATGCATTCACATGCTCATGTACACTCTTGTATACATTCTTTTCTCTCTCCACTGTTCCTTCCTTTCTGCTACTCTGCCCTGCACATTCTAAGCATCTTTCCCCCATTACTTGCACCCCAAAATTCTATCTCTGTCTCTTCATTGCAAAAAAGATTATCTGTTAGACTTTTCCCTTATTGTATCGTGGCCTAGAGATTGCCCTGATAATAAAATGGGACACTGTAGGGGTCACTGCAGTTTTTTATTCCTTTTCTTTATTTATTACAGCCCTGTCCTGCCTACTTTTCATTGTCTTGAGATTGTTGTTTTATGTATTTTGTCTGATTTTCTGCTTTTTTTCAGGTGGGAGAATAAATTCAGTTCTGTTATTCCATCTTGCATGAAAGCAAATTTTTACAAATTTGTTTTTTTTTTTTTATGTATTAGGTGATGTAAGTTTGTTTGGGGAAACAGAAAACATAGTCCTTCTGCTTAAGGAAAAACAAGGGTTCTTTTTTCTTTTCTTTGGTTGTGTTTAAAAAGTGACTTCATTTGGATTTTGGTGAGGATTTTGTTATAAACTATTATTTGTATATAACCTTATACTTGGTGGAAAATTGTCATTTTTATAATATTGAGCCTTCCCATAAAAGTGCGTTACGTTACTTTCTTTATTTAAGACCTATTTCTAGTCTGTCAGTAAAATTGTATATTTTTTTTTACAAATGATTTCTGAATTTATTAAGTTTAATTTTTGGTATTTTTAATTTTGTTTGCATTATTAGTGTTATTTTTTTCATTTGTTTATTTTGGAATAATATTTTATATTTATATTTATTTTACAATTGACCATGGCACTAAATTTTTAAATATTATAATATTTTAGGTTGCTTTATAATGTCTTTTAAGTGCACTCTGAACATTAACTATGTTAACCTCGTGTGTGTCATATAATTTGCAGGTATTTTTTCTATTCCCCCCACCTTTTAAAAAATTTAGTTTATCTTTTAAAAAGAAAACTTATCTTTTCCTTTTCCTTCATAATTGCTTTTTTTTTTTTTTGGCTTAGAAATCTTTCTCTCAGATCAAGAATATAAAAATATTCACATTTTCTTCTGGTACTGATCCAGCTTTAGCTTTCTCCAAAGAGATAGCCAGTGGCTCCAGTATGTTTAACTAATCATCTTTGTGTCTAACTACATTTGTTTATAACTCAAATGTGAACTTTTAAATGATTTTTTATATTTGTCTAATACTGTTCCCAAGAGATTACAATAGATTACTTTCATAAAATATTGCACAATCATCGGGCCGGCCTGGTGGCGCACTGGATAGTGCGCCCTTTGGGAAGCGTGGCGCCGCTCCCGCCCAAGGGTTCGGATCCCACATACAGACCAGTTCCCGCTCACTGGCAGAGCGAGGCGCGGGAGCAACACCGAGGGTTGCGATCCCGTTGCCGGTCCCAGTCCTGTACGGGGCGACACTGAGGGTTGCGATCCGTTGCCGGACACGGAAAAAGACAAAAAAAAAAAAAAATTGCACAATCATGGTATCACTCTTTATTAGGTATGTTTTTCCTTTAATTCAACATATATGGACAGATGTTCAAAATTTGAGATTAGGCAAGTATTTTTTTATGACTAATTTTAGTGGTTAGTTAAAGGCAGAAATTTTAAAAGAATTTTCATTCAGAACTATATTAAGATCTGTTGTAACTGGACAATCAAGAGGAAAGGTTTTTGGAGGTTTTGTGGGGAGAGGGGTTCTGTTTGTTTTTGTTTCTGAGAAAATCTTTATTTATATAAGTGACAAGGTCCAGAGTTCAATCCCTGTACCAGCCAGCTGCCAAAACATAAAATAAAATAAATACATACACACATATACATACAGGATCAGAATTTCTTCGTTAACATGTAGGTTTTTTGTTGCTGTTGTTTGTTTTGTTCCCTATAATGATATATTTTATTTATAATCTTTGCTAAAGAAATTGTTTTTCTGTTTTTGTAGTTTTGGTAAGCAGTTTGGAGGAAAAAGAGGATGTGATTGTCTTGTATTAGAGCCTTCAGAAATGATTGTGGTAAGAACTTTAAAGAATGCTGAATTGTTTTTGATATGCTTCAGTTTGGACTTTAAATGTAGCTGGCTTTAAACACTCAAGGAGATTCCATTACTATGACCTTTTAGAGATTTTATTAATTAACATCAGAACCATATACGAACATTTTCATCTACTCAAAACCTTTTCTGATCTTGAGAGAATGTGAAATACAGTACAATTATACACAACATATTCCAAATTTGGCAATTTCTTTTACCCCTCCCACCAGCAAATAAAAATAAAGTCTTCTTAAAAGGGAACATGATTTTTCAAGTGTTTTCTCCTTTCTTATTCAATTTTGTCAATAAACTTTGAACATCCATAAAGGGAAAAAGGTAGAGAAAAAGAGACATGAAATTAGATCCAAGTAAGATATGGTGTAGATCTTAATATTTTTACTTTTTAATTATTTGTGATGAGTTTTCATTTAGGGGTGAAGTTAAGGAATAATTCTTTACTTTTTCTTAAGGGAGCTAGGTAGCTGATGTAACTTTAAGACGATCTAATTTTTTTTTTTTTTTTTTAAGCATTAGAAGAATCAAGAACACAGCTCCCTTTTACCTTGTTCTGAGATGACCTTACTAAAAAATAGCATATACCGAATGGACTCATTGTTATACTAGCATCCCATGTAGATGATCACATCATCTCATTTGATTTAAACTGTTGAGAAGTGAGGTCGAGGGCCGGCCCGGTGGCGCACTGGATAGTGCGCCGCTTGGGAAGCGCGGCGGCGCTCCCGCCCGAGGGTTCGGATCCCACATACAGACCGGTTCCCGCTCACTGGCTGAGCGAGGCGCGGGAGCAAC
>NW_007737992.1:8576-23973 GCF_000696425.1 Galeopterus variegatus
ACCTGTTACTAAATACCTTCTTGATCACTTGATACGTTAGTCATTTTAATTAATACATTAGTGATTTTAATTTTACACCTTATAAAGTAATCTCCTGTCTTAATTTATTATGGTGAGGTTGTGCATACTTTCATACACTGTATAGGGGATTTTTCTTATTATTATCTGTATCTCTTGCCTATTTTCCTACTTGGATTATTCCTTTTTTTTTTTTGGAGGGGGGGAGGCTGGCTTGTATGAGGATCTGAACCCATTACCTTGGTGTTAGAAGGCTATGCTCTAATCAACTGAGCTCACTGGCCAGCCCTTCCTTATTTATTCATAAGAGTTTTTTATTACTAAATAAATGAGTGTTTTTCTTTATAAATCTGTAAATGTATCATTTTTTAAACTTTATATCTAAAATATATTTATCACAGTTGTAATTTTTATTTTTTTGGATTCATCAAGTTTTTTTTTTTTTTTTCCTCTTAGGACTTTCTGATTTGGGTTCATGCTTGAAAGACACCCTCCTCATGACAAGATTATTTCATTTAACCTGTATTGCTGTATAGAATTTTATCAGTTTATTATTTTAATTTAACTTTTAAATGTAGCTTCTCCTGGGTAGCTAAAGACAATAACATCCACCTAACTTCCTATCTCCCAATATTTCCTCCAAAAACAAATGCAGAACTACAAAAAGGGTAAAAGAACTACACACAAACCATACTCACAGCATAACTTGAAGACAGAGAATGCCAAACTTGAAAATAATTGCAAATAAAAAGATTTTATAGGTAGACAATAACAGGTATTGGCAAAGATGCCCTTATACGTTGATATTGCTGGTGGAAATATAAAATGGTGCAGCCGATTTGGAAGATAGTTTGGCGGTTCCTCATTAAAAATAGAGTTACCATATGACCCATCAGTTCTGCTCCTCTGTGTACACCCAAGAGAATTGAAAGCATATGTTCATGTAAAATCTTGTACACTAATGTACATGTTATTCATAATATCCAAAAAGGAGAAACAGCCCAAATGTTCATTGACTTGATAAGTCCATAAACAAAATGTCATATGTCCATATGATGGGATATTATTCTTCCATAAAAAGGAATGAAGTATCAATACCTGCTACAACATGGATGAACCTTGAAAACATTAACTAAGTGCCCTGACAGAAAAGGTCACCTATTTTGTTCCTTTTTTTTTTTTTTTGTAAATACCTCCTACAACAAAAAGACCACCTGTTATATGATTCCATTTATATGAAGTATTCAGAATAGGGAAATCCATAGAAATTAGATTGGTGGTTACCAGGGGTTGTGGAGAGGGGGATGGTGAGTGAACACTAATAGGTATGGGGGATTTCTTTTGGGTGATGAAAATGTTCTGGAACTAGATAATGGTGGTGGTTGTACAACTTTGTGAATATATAAAAAAACACTGATCTGTACGCTTATTAACAGGATAAGTTTTATGGTACAGATTGAGTATCCCTTATCCGAAATGCTCATGATCAGAAGTGTTTTGGATTTCGGATTTTTTCGGGTTTTGAAATATTTACAAATACATAATCTGGTTCAGCATCTCTACCAAAATCCCAGAATGCTCCAATGAGCATTTCCTTTGAACATCATGTCAACACTTAGAAAGTTTTGGATTTTGGAGCATTTCGGATTAGGGATGCTCAACCTGTATCTGAATTATAACTTAATAAAAACTTGTATGAGAAAAAAAGGAAAGAGAGGACAAAGAGCCTTTTAAAAGGTTTAACTACAAAGGTAACCACTAGGACAAAAACACAGATCTTTCTAAGTATCAAAAGAAATTTTTTTATTAAAGAGGAAAGAATAAATATCTTAGAGAAATAAATATAGCAAAATACACATAATTATAAAATGTTATCAAAAGATTGAGACCAAAATATTACTTATCAATTAACATGAGTGGGCTTTATACACCTGTTATAAGAAAAAGATTTTCAACTTGGCTCACAAAAGAGGACTATGTGCTATTCACAACAGAAACTCCTATAACAAATGATTTGGGAAAGCTAAAATTAATGCATTGGACAATACACCTGTTATAAGAAAAAGATTTTCAACTTGGCTCACAAAAGAGGACTATGTGCTGTTCACAACAGAAACTCCTATAACAAATGATTTGGGAAAGCTAAAATTAATGCATTGGACAATGGTATATTAGACAGAAGAGAACAAAAAGAGGACAAGTGTACTAATTTTAATACAAGAAAAAGTAGAATTCAAGCCAAAAAGCATTAACTGTGATATAGAAGGACATTTTTAATGCTACAAATTACAGTGAAGGTGTAACGCATGAGTATCTATGCACCAAATTATGCAGAAACTCTCTATGTAAAGCAAAAACTGTAAAGGATTCAGTGAGATGTAGAAATACACTACTAAATAGAATTTAATCCTCTCAGTACAAGATAATTCAAATAGGCAAAAAATAAAGAGAAGACCTAAACAACGTAAATAATATGGTGGATCTTATGAATGTGTGTTGAATTTTACAGGTTAAGTCCCCTTTAAGTGGCACATTCAAAAAAATTGATTATATCTTAGTTTACAGGTAAAAAGTGTCAGTAATTTCCATAAAGTAGACATATTAAGAACAGTTTCTCATCACACACAATGAAACTCTAATTAATAAAAAAGGCCCTTTCACCTAGAAGTTTAAAAACCTGTCAGACAACTTTTTGTCAAAGAGAAAATACAAACTGAAGTTACAGAATTTTGCAAAATCATAATGAAAATACTGTACACTACCATATCAGGCTCTATGGAATACATCTAAAAGTGGTCAGAGAAAAATTAATAGCACTAAACACTTTTATCAGTTATAAATGAAAGGAAAAATTATGTTCCAATATCAAAACTTAAGCATACAAAGATTCAGAGTTTGTGGAAAAATGGAATTAAAATATAACCTCAATCTTTCCATGACCTTTTTGAAGTAGGTGTATAGAGAACAGTAAAGTAAGCCAAAATAAAGCACAGGAAGGAAATAATAAGAATAAAACCAGAAATTAATGATATAGAAAATAAAAAGACTAGACCTAATGAATGAATCAAAATCCTACTTTAAATAATTAGCAAAATAGGCAAACTATTAGGCAACATAAACAAAAAAGGGAAAAAACTATGAAATAAAAAATGACAAGGGAGAAATAGCTGTTGAAACTGAATAAAATTTAAAACATTATAACAAACCATTTTAGTAAAATATAGGCACACAAATTTGTATACCAAGATGGAATGGAAATTATCCTAGGAAAATACGAGGGTACCTTAAAAAGTTCATGGAAAGATTTGTGTTATCTTTTAATCCTATTTTTTTCACGAACTTTTTGAAGTACCCTTAGACAGGTGATAATATCGATCTTATTAGAGTTAGGAAGCCTAAATAAACTTGTCTCCTTAGAAACATGATTGCTAAAATGAAGAAAAAATTCATAGAAGAGCTGGAAAATATAGTTGAAGAAATTACTTAAAGAACTCGAAGTATAGGAAGAGAAAGAAAATAGAAATAGAGTATCCATTCAGGAATCTCAGGATCTAATTAACAGAAGCTGTGAAAAGAAACAGAGAGGAAAGGAGGAAATTATCAAAATATAATTGAAGAATATTCAGGAACTGAATATGGAGGCTTAAAAGTTCTCACTTTGTTTTGAAAAAGGTAATTAAAAATTTCATGTTGACATATGTTGTCTATAATTGATGAAATGTGAAATAGATATTTATTTAAATTTAGATAGGTATCCATCAGAAGGACCCAATGGAAGGACCAAAAATAATAGACCAATCAAAAAGTAGTAGAGTGAGGAACACTATAAAAAGATTATCTTTTTCATAGTGTCAATAGGTAGTGTTCAAAATTGATAACTGAAACCAAAAAGGTAATTGATAAATGGACACAAAAATCAACTATATTGTATATTGATAATTTTTTTAAAAGATAAAATAAAATTAATAGTTATGTCATAGAAATTTAAACATCATTCACCATCATCGCAGTAACGATCAGACATTCTAAAACCAAACAATTAAAAAATGGTTTCCGGGCCGGCCCGGTGGCGCACTGGAGAGTGCGCCGCTTGGGAGCGCAGCAGCGCTTCCGCTGAGGGTTCGGATCCCATGTGGAGACCGGTTCCCGCTCACTGGCTGAGCGCAGTGCGGGCGCAACACCGAGGGTTGCGATCCCGTTGCTGGTCCCCGGTGCGGGCATGACACCGAGGGTTGCGATCCTGTTACCGGTCAGTAAAAAAGACAAAAAGGGAAAAGGAAAAAAAAAAAAATGGTTTCCTCTGCACATTAGAAGTAGCTTTTCTTTGTAACTCCTCAAGTACATTTTTTAAACCATGTACATTTTTACGTTGATAACTATTTTAAAAACAGGTTCAGGAAGCTTTCCACTTTCAGTAGTAGCAGACTAGCTTATTGCCTACCAGCTTTCTTAGTGAGAACAGCCAGAAAAGCTAGACAAAAATATGAAGCATTTTTGGAGGCATCAGGAGAATTGTCAAGGCAAGGAACTTGAGGGTTTAATATTCCAAAAAGAAAGGAAGTACAAGCATACTTCAGAGGTATTGCGGATTCAGTTCCAGACTAGCACAGTAAAGCAAATATCACGAGCATATAAAAGTTACGTTTACACTATACTGAAGTCTGTGAAGTGTAAATAGTATTATGTCTAAAAAAAATGTGCATATCTTAATTTAAAAATACTTTATTTCTAAAAAATGCTAATGACCATCTAAACCTCCAGAGAGTCATAATAACCTTTTTGTTGGTGGAGGGTTGCAGAGTCTTGCTTAGATGTTGATGGCTGCTGATTTGTTAGGGTTGTGGTTGCTAGAGGTTGGGGTAGCTGTGGCAGTTTCTTAAAGTAAGTTAATGAAGTTTGCTGCGTCAATCAACTCTCCTTAATGAATGATTTTCTCTGTAGTATGCAATTAATACCATTTTACCCACACACAGTAGGACTTTCAAAATTGGAATTAGTCTTCTTAAACCCTGCCTCTGCTTTATCAACTAAGTTTATGTAGTATTCTAAATCTTTTGTTATTTCAACAGTGTTCACAGCATCTATACCAGGAATAACTACTTTCTTTGCTCATCCAGAAGAAGCAACGCCTCACCCGTTACAGTTTTATCATGAGATTGAAAAATTTTAGTTGCATCTTCAGGCTCCACTTCTAACTCTAGTTTTCTTGCTATTTCCACCACCTCTGCAATCACTTTCTCCACTAAGGTCTTGAACCCCCCTCAAAGACATCCATTAGGGTTGAAATCAACTTCTTCCAAACTCCTGGAAATGTGGATGTTTTGACCTGCTGTGAATCATGAGTGTTCTTTTTGGCATCTAGAATAGTGAATCCTTTCCAGAAGGTTTTCAATTGACTTTGCCCAGATCCATGAGAGGGATCACTGTCTGTGGCAGCTCTAGTCTTACAAAATGTATTTCTTAAATAAAAGTCAGAGTGATTCCTTGATCCATGAGCTGCAGAATGGATGTTATGTTAGCAGGAATGAAAACAATATGGACCTAGTTGTACATCTCCATCAGAGCTGTTTGGTGACTAGGTACATTGCCAATCAGCAGTAATATTCTGAAAGGAATCATAGATGTTATGTTAGCAGGAATGAAAACAATATGGACCTAGTTGTACATCTCTATCAGAGCTGTTTGGTGACTAGGTACATTGCCAATCAGCAGTAATATTCTGAAAGGAATCATTTTTGCTGAGCAGTATGTCTCAACAGTGGGTTTAAAATATTCAGTAAACTGTGCTGTAAACAGATGTGCTGTCATCCAGGCTTTGTTATTCCATTTATAGAGCACAGGCAGAGGAGATTTAGTGTAATTCTTAAGGGCCCTAGGATTTTTGGAATGGTAAATGAGCATTGGCTTTAACTTAAAGTCACCAGCTGCATTAGCCTTTAACAAGAGAATCGGCCTGTTCTTTGAAACTTTGAAGCCAGGCATTGACTTCTCCTCTCTAGCTATGAAAGACCTAGGTGGCATCTTTTTCTAGAAGAAGGCTGTTTCATCTAAACTGGAAATTTGTTCTTTGTCGTAGCCACCTTAATCAATGGTCTTAGTTAGATCTTCTGGGTAACTTGCTGCAGCTTGTACTTCAGCACTTGCTGCTTCACCTTGCACTTTTATGTTATGGAGATGGCTTCTTCTCTTAAACTAACCTCTGCTAGCTTCAAACTTTACTTCTGCAAGCTTCCTCACCTCTCAGCCTTCACAGAATTCAAGAGAGTTAGGGACTTACCTTGGATTAGGCTTTGGCTTAAGGGAATGTTGTGACTGGTTTGATCCTCTATGCAGATGATTAAAACTTTCTCCATATTGGCAATAAGGCTGTTTCGCTTTCTTATCAGTTTTGTGTTCACTGGAGTAGCTCTTTTAATTTCCTTCAAAAACTTTTCCTTTGCATTCAAAACTTGGCTAACTGGTACAAGACGCCTAGCTTTCAGTTTCTCTGGCCTTTCAACATTCCTTCCTTGCTAAGCTTAATCATTTCTAGCTTTTGATTTAATGAGAGATGTGTGACTCTTCCTTTCACTTGAACACTTAGAGGCTATTGTAGGGTTAATTGGCCTAATCTTAATAATGTGTCGCAGGGAGTAGGGCCCAGGAGAGGGAGACAGACAGGAACGGTGGGTCGGTGGAGTGGTCAGAACACACACAACATTTATCGCTTAAATTAGCAGTCTTATATGGGTTGTTTGTGGTGTCCAAAAACAAATACAATAGTAATATCAAAGATCACTGATCACAAACCATTATAACAGATATAGCAGTAACGAAAAAGTTTGGAATATTGCAAGAATGACCAAAATGACACAGAGACGCAAAGTGAGCACATGCTGTTGGAAAAATGATGCTGATAGACTTGCTCAATGAAGGGTTGCTACAAACCTTCAATTTGCAAAAAGCACAGTATCTGCAAAGTGCAATGAAATGAGGTATGCCTATACAGGGAAGGTGAATTTGAAATTTGGTGCTTTTTCCATTAGACACTAGTCATTTCAGAAGCGGCATCTGAAAATCTGAGGAGAAATCTCTGGTTGAGATGTCAAGACTCTTTGCATACCTTTTGATGGTCTTTTGAAACTAGATAAGACTTGGAGTTCAGACCGCAGTTGTAAGTTGTTATACCTGAAGGTCTTCTCCCGCAGAGAAGGAATGAACTAGAAATAGACTAGGCCTCACAAAGCCTGAAGCCTAGGTTTAAATCAACTGGATCTCTAATTAAAACAATCTACACCTATTTTAACTATCAGTCCTCCCTGAAAGAAGATAACACCAGCTTTTGCCTTAAAATACATTTATACTTTTAGAGGGGGACTGGTTGGTACTTTTATACTTTTTATATGCAGTGTATAATGTTTAATGAAAATTCGCTTGGCATACCAGAAGACAAGACAAAGTGACTGCAACCAAAGAGAGGGGGGGAAAAAAAAGACAGTAGGAACAAACTTACAAGAGATTGAAAGATTCAGATATCAGAGATAATGTACACAAATTTTAAAATAGCTGGTTAGTATTTTAAGAGTTTAGTGGAGAATGCAGAAGATTAGAAACTGTAAAGTGAAAGAATGAATTGCAAATTCTACAGCTGGAAACATCGATAACAAAGTAAAGCTTCAGTAGAGGGGTTTAACAGCAGATAAAACTTGACTGAATAGAAAATTTGGGAACTGGATCATCAGCAGAAAGAAAATATACAGATGCAAGGAAAAAGAAACAAACAAAATACATAATGTAGGCTAGCAGACAGACAATAGAATGAGTAGTTCTTACCTAAATGTAATTGGAGTTGTACAAGGAGAGGAAAGAATGAAGTATTTTTTAATGTAAAATGGTATTGCATATTGATAAAAGGATCATTGTATCAAGGTTAAACAATCCTGAAGTTTTACATACCTAATATATACAGCTTCAACATACACAAAACAATAATTGTCATTAGTAAAATGAGAACTAGATGAACCCACAGTCACAGTGAAAGATTTTAACATTACCTCTAAAAATAACTGAGAAAACAAGCATCAGGAATCAGTAAGGATATTGAGGACATGAACCTCATCATTTACACACTCTATTAGGCATATAGAGAATACTCATATACCTATCTACAGCAGAATACATATAGTGTCAAGTGCAAGTGGGAAAAAAAATTTTTTTTTTCCTTTTTGTCTTTTTTCATGACTGGCAACGGATCGCAACCCTCAGTGTCGCGCCCGTACCGGACCGGGACCGGCAATGGGATCGCAACCCTCGGTGTCGCGCCTGCACCTCGCTCAGCCAGTGAGCGGCCGGTCTGTATGTGGGATCCGAACCCTCGGCGGGAGCGCCGCCGCACTCCCAAGCGGTGCACTGTAGCAGTGCGCCACCGGGCCGGCCCAGAAAAATTTTTTAATTGACTGTATGCTGGGACAAAGCAGATCTCAAAAAATTTCAGGATTTAAAATTTTACAGTTTATAGGTTCTGACTACCCTGGAATTAATTTTAAAACCAATTACAAAAGCACAACTAGAACAAAATGAAAGTTTTTGAAATTCAGGAGTATACTTTAAATCACTTGTCAGAGAAGAATCACTGCGAAAATCAGAAAATACTTTAACTGAAATAAGATGACATCATAACATATGGAATTCAGCTTAAGCCTTTCCTGCTGTGCTGTTTAAGCCTTAATGCTATAAGAAGAAAGGCTTACAGTCAGTATGTATGTCAATGTATTAAACAGCAGCATACTTACAAAAATTAAAAGCCAAGAAATAATAAAGATAAATATAAACATAAAAATCAGTGTCATAAAAAGCAAACTTAAAAAAGACAGGGCCAACAAAGGCAAAAGTTGGTTCCCAGAAAAGACTAATAAAATTGATAAACTCCTGTCAAAAAGTAAGTTTAAATGTAAGTTAAATCTTTTTATCTTCTAAGCTTTCTTTCTTAAATTTCATCTCTTTGTAACTTTATGCTACATGCTGAGTAATTCTCTTGGAGCCATCTTTTCAATTTACTAATTCCCTTTTTAGTTGTGTCTTAGTATGCCATTCAGTTTCTTCAGTATTCTTTTTTTACTCTTTTTCTCTCTCTCTTTCAGTTTGGGTGATTTCTATTGACCTATGTTTAATTTCATTGATTCTTAACTCAGTTGTGTTGAGTGTCCTGGTGAGCTTACCATAGGCATTCTTCATCTCTTTTACCATGCTTTTTGCTTCTAATGTATTTATTTACTCATCTTATATTTTCCTTATGTCTGTTGAAATTTTTCATCTGCGCATGTTGTCAGTCTTTTCCAGTGAGGCTTTAACGTATTAATCATAGTTTTAAATTCTCTCTGATTGTCCCCGCGTCTGGGATCAGCTGTAATTTCCATAAACTGCTCTATCGATTGCTTTGTCATTTGGCAGTGTTTTTTTTAACTCTTCCTTTTTTTATGTGAGTCATAATTTGGATTTAATGCTAGGCATTGTGCATACATAGGGCAGTAAAGACTGAGGGTGATAGCTTTTAGACCTTACTTGCCATTCATAATGATGGTGTAGCTACTTGGGATGAGTTTTATGAGTAGGTCTTCTATTGGGTAGATTAAGGGCTTTGTTGGTGGTCTGCATCCAAGTGTATTGCTTTCATTTCCTTCTTGGCCTTTGGATTCCCTGCTATTGTGCCATTTCAGTTATGTCTTTGTAAAGTTTTATTTTTTTTAATCCACATTGTTTTTAATGCAAAATTTAATGTTTTTAATGCAACATTTAAGTATTTAATGTTTTAATACAACATTTTGTATTCAATGGGGACTTTGTTAAGAGTATTTAATCCTTTATACTCCTGGGATAAAAGTCCTGGTTAGATTTTTCTTTGCATTTGGTACTTTTCCCAATATTTTGAAACTTAAAAAGTCTTTTATTAAATTTAATTTACTTCCATTTCTACT
The DNA here is from genome assembly GCF_000696425.1 of Galeopterus variegatus. Taxonomy (NCBI): domain Eukaryota; kingdom Metazoa; phylum Chordata; class Mammalia; order Dermoptera; family Cynocephalidae; genus Galeopterus; species Galeopterus variegatus. The sequence continues at coordinate 18,548 of NW_007737992.1, forward strand.
TTGAAGAGCCTTTATTGTTTAAATCTCTGCTTTTGCTCAATAAATGGCAGACATTAAAAGATCTAAGAATCATATAATATTGGACTCTCACCTATTGTCAATAATCTAGTTCATTCTTTGGGATAGGGTAATATAAAGTTGATAAACTTTTTAGTCACACTTGGGTTTTGAGTCCTGACTCACCCACTTGTGTGAATTACTTAGCTTTTATGAAACTATGTGCCATCTATTACAATAGAAAGAGTAGCTATGTAATAGAGTTGTTGTGACCCTTAAACAGAGAACTTACAGTTTCTGGTACATGGCCTATATTATGGTTCTCCCATCGTTTTTTAGAAGGGGAAATTGAATCTCAAGGAGGTACCATGTATTTAGTGCCTACACAAAATTTTTTAGTTCTTGAGCTGAAAATCAATCTCTTGTCTCTTCTAGATTTAACTTTTTAGAAGAGTCATATTTAGTAACTTATTCTGCCTGTCTGTATATTTCTTGAGGATCTTGTACATATCTCCAAGGACCTAACATATTTGAGGAGATAGGGAAAATTTTACTTAACACCCATTTTGGCAAACCTCTTGAGTGTTAAGTGAACAAAGATGAATATAATAGAATAGTTTCTGCCTTAGAGAGCTTGTTATCCTGTTAGTGAGATAGACTTATCAAATAATTATGATAGGTATACTTAGTGCTATAGAAGAAGTAACACCTTCCAGGAGTAGAGGAATGATTTTTTGAACTTACGAAGTATGTCTAGGAAGTTAGCATGTTGGCAAAGAAGGAACGGACTTTTAGGCAGAAGTATAGCAAAATATGAAAAGGAGCATGTCCCATTTATGAGAAGTCTAGGTGTGTATACACAATAAACCAGTCAAGGTCTGAGGAGAGAAATGTCTTTTGTGGTTATGGAAGAGATGGCAACTGATGGCAGTCTTAAATGATTGGTAGTGTCTAGTTGGTGGTATGTAAAGGTAGAATGGGTAGGATAACACAAATTGAGGAATTAAGTTACATAGACAGCAGAGTATAAATTATTCTTATATAGCAGCACACGAATAGTCACATTGACTTGCTGTTTCTTACTCTTGAACTCTCACACCTGAAACAGAACAGATTAGACATTAGTTCTTTCTGAGAATTCATTAGGTAATTTTGCATATCTCATTTGAGCTTTTATGTGGGAGGATTTTTTTGTGGGGAGAAGGGAACAGCTTTTCTTGGGTTATATAAGCAAGATAAAGTGATAAAAGTATTTTGGAGATGGGGGGTACATGGCTTTGAATATCAGATATATAAGAGTTTATAATTTATTTGGTAAATATTAGAGATCCATTGTAGTATTTTGAACAGGAATCCTGATGTAATGATGAGTTATCTGACCATATTGGAAGGAATTGGAGAACATGTCTAAAGCAGCAGGATCACCTGTTGCTGTAGTTCAGAACTGAGGTGATTAAGACTTGAATAAGGGTAGGTGGTAATGGGAATGAGAGAAAGGGCATTATGAGAGGGATTTATAAAAGAAGAATTGACAACTTGAGAAGTGATTGAACCTAAGATTTGAAAGACAAGCAGGAGAGTTGGGAATGTTGATGAGATTACATATTTGTGTGCCTACGAAACTTTTGATAATATTAGCAAGAAGTATGACATCAACAGGAAAAGTAATAGGAAATCATCATTTGTTATTTGTTGAACATGACGTTAGTTTTAAGGTATGTTTTAGAACATATCAATATGCCTTTGTACAAATAATTATTTTTTTAAATTATGGTTTAAAGACTGTGGTTGGACAGTCTTGTATCAACATCATAAGCTTTGGAGACCTATAGACCTGTATTACAACTCACCTTTAATAAGTTTCACTGTTATGAGATGGGAAGTCACTAAACTCTTTGGGTTTTACTTTGTCTATGAACTAGAGATAGTAATACCTGCTTACAGGGCTGCCATGTGAACTAAATAGTATAATATACGTGCATGCTGGCCCATTTTAAGCCCTTGATAAATGTTAGTTTTTTCCCTTCTTTCCTTCTTAAAAGATGCCAGCCTTACTGTGGCTGTTGTCATGCATTAAGATGAACACCGAAGAATAATGCATAAAATGTTTTTGTTTTACTTTATAGCAATTCACTGAAGTCATAACAATGATTCTTTGCTAAGTAAAATATGTGTACATTCAGGTACTTTATAATTAGACTAACTCAGAAGTTGTAATTATTGAATGTGTAGGTGTAATTAACAGCTTTCATTTCTGGTAAGTGACTTTACTTAGGAGATATATGTTTATGTGCGCAAGAGAGACTGTTTCCTGGAAGGAAACTGTGGTCTCCTAATCTCTATAATAACATCACTTTTAGTCTTCTTGAACTCATGAGGATTGTCCTACACAGACTTTTTTTGAGATGGTTTCTTGAAAGAAGTAAATGAAACCTCTTTAATAGCCTGTTAAGACTCCATAGGTTGTCAGTAATATGGAAAAATTTGATTTTTAATCAGGAATGCGAACATGTGTTTCAGGTAGAGAATTCCAAAGATAATGAAGATAGTATTCTACAAAGAGAAATTCCTGCCAGACAGTCTCGACGAAGGTTTCGGAAAGTCAACTGTAAAGGAGAGCGCCAAACCATTACTGATGATGTAGATATTAACAGCTATCTTTCTGTGAGTATATGTAGGAATACTTCATGGATCTTTCTTAATTTTTATATACAGTGTGCTTAATTTACATATATTTTTGGTAATATCAACACCTGAGACTCTATATGTAAAAGTTTGGGACAGTTAAATAAATCTGTATAATTTTTTGAAATACTTCTTGTTTCATTAGAAATACTTTTATTTTATTTAGTTTTTTTTATTGAATCATAATTGGTTATACATATTTTGGGGATTCAATGTTGACATATGTTGATCAAATCAATATTATTGGCATGTATATTGTTACAATTTGTACTTATTCTTTATGCCCCTTGTCCAATCTCTCCCTATTCCCCTTTCCCTCCCCCCTCCTACCACTGATAACCCTAGATATCTTCTCTCTGAAAGAGTAATGGTTACTCTGTTGTTTTGTTGCTTACATGATCTGTCCAATGCTGAGAGGTGTGTTCAGGTCCCCCAGTATTATCATATAGCAGATGCTTCTTCTGTCACTCTGGAATGGGCTTTGTGGAGAGAGACATCCTCTTCTTTTCTTTGGTCTCTGCTCGTGACTCTCCTTGTGTCAGTGCACTCCAGTGGCTGGTGGACCATCTGTGTGGTGGTTGTGATGTCTAGCCACTTTTGCGGCAGCCATGGTCACTGTGGTGGCTGTGGTGGGCCACCCACATGGAGGTGATGTTTTTGGCATGCTCCTTGGTGCTGGTGGTGTGCCTGGTTGTGGGCCGGGGTGGGGTCCAGTCCCAGATCCATGCCCCAGGCCCCCAGGCAGAGCCCCAAGGCACTGCTGGTGTGCCTATGCTTGAACTAATTTTTTGTCTTTTGCTTACTTCTAAAATGAGGGAACTTCCTGTGGGAACCAGTACTTGAGCTGTGTGGTTGAGCTAAATTGCTGCTTTGCTGCTGTTTCCCAAGGGAAGGCTTTTGGTGCAGCTCAGTGTTTAGTGGTTGACCTTATAGGTACTTCCAGCTCTCCAGAAGCCCAGTGCACCTGGGTTATGTAGAAACTCTGATCTGGGCCTGAATCTTTTCATCAAACTGCATCCCATGCAATTCTGTATTCCTGACCAGTCTCCTCTGAGTGGTCCTGCGCTAATTGGGGGGCAGATCAGTTGACCTTGCTGTATTCCAGTGTTCCCCCTGTGGGCCCATCGCTTGCACTGCCTATGCAAAACACTTACCATGGGATGGGCTCTATGCTGGTCCCTTGCGATGACTCACCAGCCTCTGAATGGCTCCTTTTTTCAGTTCTGGCTCCTCGCTCCTGTGTGGGTCCATGGGAACCCTATTGGGTCCTGGCCGCCACCAAGGCCGTCTTCTCCCTGCTTCCTCCAAGCAACTCCATCTGAAGGGCACAGCTGCGCCTTTGCCAACTCCTGCTCCATGCACTCAGCACCTCCAGCCTTAAAGAGGCCACAGCCCAAAACATTCCGAGCAGTTTTTTCTTTCTTTCATCATGGCTTCTCCCACCTTCATGAACTCCATAGGTCTCTCCTCCTCTTCCTCTGAGTTCTAGCTGCCCCAGCTTGGCTGTTGTTACATTTTTATAGTTGTAAATTGGTTGATTGGTGGGAGAAGGCAACACTGGGGTCCGTCTATTCCGCCATCTTGACCAGAACTCTTCAGAAATACTTTTAGCACTGGGAGTTTCGTTTTGGCTTTTGTTAATGTTTTTTAAAAAGTTCTTACCATATCTTTTTAGACATATATGTGGATTTTCTTTCCTTTTTATTGCCTGAATGATGTATAGATTAAAAGTCCTATCTGAGAACTCAGGTAGTGGACTGATTGGGAGCTTTCTTCCTGATAAGCTGTAAAGCATACGAAAGAAAGAAAAACATCCCTTGAGATGTGGGCAAATGTATATAATATGTGTTAGTGCAGAAACATATACAAGTATTGAAGGTATGTTTTCATAAGCAAATATTGAAAAAGAGGCAGATGAAATATTAACTTTTGTAACACCAGGAGAAATACAAGCTGTTTCTTAAGAAGTTTTTAATCTTGTGATTGTAGATAATTTATTTTTAGACTGAAAAGTAGTTGAATCAAGGAATAAAGATAAACTAAGAAAGAAAAAATTCATGTCTGATTTAGGAGGGAGAAGTCCCGTAGTTATCAGTATCCAAGGGAGTCATGATCCCCAAAATATAAGAACAATTAGTCTAATTCTTTTCCTCTTTTGTTTGCATGTGTTTAAATAATAATATGGGGGATGGAGGGATAGTTGATTGCAGCAACATTCTCAAGGGTATGTTTAGTTCTTTTGATTGTCAGAAACAGAAATTTACTCATTCCATGTTAGGAATCTAAGAAAGATTATTTAGGGAGTTATTTTGAAGTGGGATAAGTATGAGATTTAAGGCAGCTCTAAGGATTTTGTCACATTTGCCTAATTTCGTTGATTTATGACAACAAACCCTAATATAAAATAGTCCCAAAATTTATCACTACATCCAGAACCACACAAATTTCATTTCCTGTTCTTATAATTTAACAATTTCTTTCTTTTTTTTATACAATAAATTTCTCCATCACTAATTAATTTAAGCTGACATATTTTGTCTGATTACACATGTCTATTTTTAAAAAATTAAAAATTGATTGTTCCTGCCACCCAGTTATATAACCGTTGATGACATTTTGTGTATTCTTAGATAAAGCTTTTCAGTATGTAGCTAGATCTATATATTGGGGTAACTTTTAAAAACCTATATAATGTTTTGTAACTTTTTTTTTTTTTTTTTTTTTTTTTTTTTTTTTTTTTTTTC
>NW_007737992.1:24083-36197 GCF_000696425.1 Galeopterus variegatus
TTGTCTTTTGTCTTTTTTCCGTGTCCGGCAACGGATCGCAACCCTCAGTGCTGCCCCCGTACCGGACCGGGGACCGGCAACGGGATCGCAAGCCTCAGCGTTGCTCCCGCGCCTCGCCCAGCCAGTGAGCGGGAGCCGGTCTGTATGCGGGATCCGAACCCTCGGACGGGAGCGCCGCCGCGCTTCCCAAGCGGCGCACTATCCAGTGCGCCACCGGGCTGGCCCCATGTTTTGTAACTTTTTAAAGCATAAATATATAATCTGAACATCTTCGAATGCTGTTAAATGGTTTTTAAAAACTTTTTATTATTATTATTGGTTATGAATGTTCACGGGATACAAAGCTGATTGTCACCACTCATGCCCAAGATATGATGGCCATATCCATACTGGCAGCATGCCCATTACCACAAATTGTGATTGTATCCCATGTCCCCCACCCAATTATCCCCAACCTCCCTTCCCATCCCCCTTCCCCCCACTCCACTTTGTATCCTTGGGTATGCTCTCTCCCTCTACAAGTCCATCGCACCACTGTTGTCTTTCTTTCCTTCTTTCTCTCATTTCTTACTTATGAGTGAGTACATACAGTATTTATCCCTCTGTGCTTTGCTTATTTCACTCAACATTAGTTTCTGCAGCTCATCCATGTTGTTGCAAATGGGAGAATTTCATTCTTTTTATGGCAGAGTAATATTCCATGGTGTGTATATAACACAATTTCCTTATCCAGTTGTCCATCGATGGACATTAAGTTGGTTCCATATCTTGGCTATTGTAAACAGAAACAGAGCTGCAGTGAACGTGGGAGTGCAGGTATCCCTTTGACATGATGATTTCCATTCCTCTGGGTATATACCCAGAAATGGGATTGCAGATCATATGGAAGATCTATCTGTAGTTGTTTGAGAAAACTCCGTACTGTTTTCCATAGTGGTTGTACTAATTTACAGTTCCACCAACAGTGTAGGAGCATTCCCTTCTCTCCACATCCTCACCAGTATTTGTTATCCTCTGTCTTTTTGATTATAGCCAGTCTAAATAAATGAGGTGAGGTGATATCTCAATGTGGTTTTAATTTGCATTTCCCTGATAACTAGTGATGTTGAGTATTTTTTCATGTACCTTTCGCCATGTGTATGTCCTCCTTTGATAAATGTCTATTCAGCTCCTTTGTCCATTTTTCAATTGAGTTTTTTTGTTTTTTTTACTGTATAATTGCTTGAGTTCCTGGTTATCTATGGATATTAATCCCTTGTCACATGCATAGTTAGCAAAAATTTTCTCCCGCTCTGTAGGTTGTCATTTCACTCTATTGATTGTTTCCTTTGCTGCGCAGAAGTTTTTAGTTTGATATAGTCCCAATTGTTTATTTTTTCTTTTGTTGCTCGTGCTTTCAGACTCACGTTCGTAAAGTCTGTGCCCAGACCTAGTTCCTGAAGTGTTTCACCTATATTTTCCCTTAGTAATTTTACAGTTTCACGTCTTATACTTAAGTCTTTAATCCATTTTGAGTTGATTTTAGTATATGGTGAGAGGTGCATGTCTAGTTTCATTCTTCTGCATATGGATATATACAGTTTTCCCAACACCACTTATTGAAGAGGCAGTCTTTTCCTCAATGTATGTTTTTGTTGCCTTTGTCAAATATCAGATGGCTATAAGCCTGAGGGGTGATTTCTGGGTTCTCTATTCTGCTCCACTGGTCCGAGTGTCTATTTTTATGCCAGTATCATGCTGTTATGGCTACTATAGTTTGTAGTATAATTTGAAGTCAGGTAGTGTTATGCCTCTGGCTTTATTTTTTTGCTCAGGATTGCTTTGGCTATTCAGGGCCTTTTGTTCCATTTGAATATTGATTGTTTTTTCCATTTCTGTGAAGAATGTCATTGATATTTTGATGGGGATTGCATTGAATCTGTAGATCACTTTGGGTAGTATAGACATTTTCACAGTTTTAATTCTTCCAATCCAAGAGCACAGAATGTCTTTTCATCTTTTTGTGTCATCTTTAATTTCTTTCAGTAATGGTTTGTAGTTCTCATTGTAGAGCTCTTTCACCTCCTTGGTTAAATTGATTCCTAAGTATTTTATTTTTTTCATGACTATTGTAAATGGGCTTACTTTCTTGATTTCTCTTTCTGTTAGCTCATTATTGGAAAATATAAATGCAGCTGATTTGGGGACATTCATTTTGTATCCTGCAACATTGCTGAAATTATTAACCAGCTCTAGGAGTTTTTTGATAGAGTCTTTAGGTTTTTCTATATATAGTATCATGTCATCTGCAAATAGAGACAGGTTTTTTACAACATTCTTAATGGTTGCATAATACTCCGTTTTAATTAGATGCCATAATTTATTTATTCAGTTCCCAATATTTGGTCATTTAAATTGTTTCTAGTTTTCATTATTTTATTAAAAATAAGGTGCTAAATATCCTTGTGGTTATATATGCCCACATTTTCGTTTAGAAAAAATTTTAAGAAGAATAATTGCTCGATTAAAGTATCTTTAATTGTACTATTTGGTTTTCCTTGTATGAGCTAAAGAGTGCATATTTTTGTATGTTTTGATTATGTGCTTATTCCAGTCTCAACTTTAGTATATTCTTTCCCCAGAATTTTTTTATGTCACGTCATGAAGCCTAGACAGATTCCATATTTTCTTTTGATAGCTGTAGCTTGTCCTCATGAGTCATTTGGCTTTATTCGTCCTTTGCGCTTAAAGTTGTCTTCTTGTGATAATACCGATTTCTGAGCGGACCAGAAAGAGAAGTAAGCACACTGCTTGAGACTGTGTGTTTAATAATTCTAAGTAGCATTTTTGCATGTAAAGGCTTGTACAGCTAGTATTATGTGGTTATTTTACTAAGTACCATCCAGAATTTGGCAAATCATGGGAGGGGGAAAACTTAGTTGATCCAACTAGACAAAACTGATTTGTTAACAATGAGACTGGGTTAGAGAAGGATTTTTGGTCTTGTTACTTGCATTTGCTATTTCTTGATTTAATAGTGTTGGGGATTTTCCCCTAAAAAGGATACAATGTAGAAAATTCAGTATCAAGAGGTTTTCATTTACTCCCCCCCTCCCCCCCCCGCTTTTTTTTGACGGCTGGCCAGTACGGGAATCCAAACCATTGACTGTGGTGTTAACAGCACCACTCTCTAACCAAGTGAGCTAACAGGCCAGCCCTTCATTAACTTTTAATTAATGCCACCAATTATGTAAAACCTGTGCTTTTGGCCAAAGTTCTACATATTGGCAGTTGGGTAAGGTTGCTATGTAGTAAAAATCTTAGTGTTTGTGAAGCCATCCAGTAGAGAATTGGTTTTATGACCACTATAGGGTCCTGTATTTCTTTTGTTCTATTGTCAGCAATTCAGAGAGAGAAAGATTATGAGGAATCTTTCTTTCTTTTATACAGAAGTGGAAATTTGAGTTTCTGTTTGAATTTGTAAACCATCATCAACTTTTTCTTCCTGGAGTGCTGAAGATGGAAAAATTCTTAAAGATGTACGGAATATTTTGTTACTATTGTTTTCTTTATTGCAATTATTATTAGTACACAACCTGTGCATCAAGGTTTTATATGTACTAAAGATTTTGCATGTATTTTAAAGTTATTTTCTAACTCAATGCTTAGAATGACTGAAAAACATGGTTTATTCATATAAAATATTCTCATAGTTTTGTCATACGTTGCTCTGTATAAAAATAAGATGCATAATCTTAATATGGAAGTTTTTTAATGTAAAAAGCACTTCTATAACAGTAATAACATTTTTAAAACTCCTTTTGATGTTGCTCTCAAAGTTTGCAACACAGTTTTTTTTGGTTTGTTTTGCTTTGTATAACTTTGTTGAGATATAATTAAAGTATAATACACTTCATATTTAAAGTGCACAGTTTGATCAGTTTTGACATACATATAAGCCTTTGAGACCATCATCATAATCAGGATAATGAACCATTTCTGTAACCTCCAAAAGTTTTGCTGTTTCCCTTGGTAATCCGTCCTTTTCCAAATCCTCATTTTCAGGCAACCACTAATCTGCTTTCTATCACTGTAGATTAGTTTTATTTTCTAGAATTTTATATAAACAGCATCATACAATATGTATCCTTTTTTTTTTTGGTCTGGCTTCTTTCACTCATTATTGTGATTTTGAGATTTATCTGTGTTGTGTGTTAGTAGATTTTTTTCCCTTTTATCGCTGAGTGGTGTTCCAGTGTATGAATATACCACAATTTGTTTCTCTGTTCACCTATTAATGAATATTTAGTTTGTTCTAGATTTGGTCAATTACAAATAAAGCTGTTGTGAGCATCTATGTACAAGTCTTTGTTGATACATATACTTTCATTTTTCTCTTAGTTTGATACCTAGGACTGGGTAACTGGGTTATATGGCAAATGTATGTTTAACTTTATAGGATACAACCAAACTGTTATCTATAGCACCTGTACCATTTTGCATCCTTTTTATTATCTGTGAGAGTGACAATTGCTCTGCATCCTCACCAACAATTGGTATTGTCAGTTTTTATTATTATTCTTGTTTTTAAAATTCTAATAGTTATTTAGTGGTATGTCATTTTGGTTTTAATTTATGTATATCCCTGACTACGATATTGAGCATCTTTTCATGTACTTATTAGCCATTTGCGTATATTCTTCTGTAAAATATCTGTTCAGATCTTTTCAGAGCTTGCAACAGATATGTCTCAGAATATTCTCAGAAATTTTTTAGAGCTTTGAGTAAGATGTATTTGGTATTTAGAAACAGCAAAAAGGTGATTGGGAGCAATTTCAGTGAGTAGGATGGGTAATTAAGTGAAGTAGAAAGAGTCTAGCATTTAGATGAGGAAGCTGTCATGAATCTTCCCTTTACTAACTATGTGATTGGGGCAGTTCGTCTAAACCCTTTGTGCTTTGGTTGTTTCATCTCTAAAAATGAAGTTGGTAATATCAGGTCTGCCTGTTTTATGGGGTGGTTGCTGAAGTACTTGGAGTATGTGGGCACACTCAGAGTCTAATAAGTCAGTGTGATATCTTTGGATTTTTTCTTTTAAATGTTTAAAATTTGTGCCTTCTCACTTTCCCCATGTCATTGCCTTAGTGTTTACTTTTTTCTTTATAGGACTATTGTAATAGTATCTTCCAAGCTCCCCCAGCCACCTTTCACTGTAAAAGCAGCATTTTTTTGTTTTAGGAGATTAGCAAATTTTTTAAAAACTGAGAAGTATTGTATAATCTCTTCATCAAAAGATATGTACTTAATTATTTTGCTTATTTGACTTTAAAATTTCTTTCTCTTCTGTCTTGACTGGTTTTCCTACTGCTAGTCCTGTTCCCTATGTCTTCCCCTGTGCCCCTGCCACCAACTAGTCCATTCATTTTGCTTTTATCAGTTCTAAATGAAGCTCTGACAATATCATTTGTTGTAAACTCTTAAATCTTTTCATGGCCTACCACCATCTATCAGAGAAATTTCAATGATGTAGCATATAAGGACCTTCATAGTCTAGACCAGTTCTGTCTAATAGAACTTTCTGCAATGATGAAAATATTTTATATCTGTGCTGCCCATGTATGTGGCTTTTAAGCACTTAAAATGTTGCTAATGTACTGAGGATATAAAATTTTAATTTTATTAATTTTAAATAATTTACATGTAAATAACCACATGCTGCTAGTAGCTACCATATTGGACAGCACAGGTCTGGACTTTGTCCACCTCTGCAACTTTATCTTTTCCTCTTTTTCTACATATATTGTTTTAGTTCATTTTCTGTTGCTATAACAGAATGCCACAGACTGGGTAAATTATAAAGAAAAGACATTTATTTCTTACAGTTCTGGAGGCTAAGAAGTCCAGGGTAGAGAAGCAGTATCTGGTCGGCTTCTGGGGAGGGCTTTGTGCTGCCTCATAACATGGCAGAGAAGCAGAAGGGGGAAGTGCAGCTTGCGAAAGGAGCAAAAACACAAGGAGTGGCCTGGCTTTAATAACAACCCACTCTCTCTGTAACTGATCCAGTCATATGAGCAAGATCTCACTCCCTGTAGAATGAACCCAGTCCCACAGAAGAGTGGCATTAATCACTTTTAATGATCTAATCACCTCTTAAACGCTCCACCTCCCAACAAAGTCCCCACTGCTACACTAGAGACCAAATTTTCAACACATAAATTCTGGGGGACACATTCAGATCATAGCACCTACTTTTTGGCCATGCTGAACAAATTTGCTCACCCTTGAGAAACCATGTTTTTATGTACATCTCTTGAATATACTGTTTCTTTTCCTTAGAATGCCCTTTTATTCTTCGTCTTCTTAGCAAAAGCCTGCTCATCCTCAAGACTTAATTCCACATTATCTCACAGGAGGACTTCATTATTTTCTCTTGGGAAGGGTTAGGTACACATCACATTCCCATAATGTTCTGTGCCTATACCTGTAACCACATTATGCTACATTGTAATTGTTGATTCAAATATCTGTTTTATCAGAATGTACATACTTTGAAAATGTGAATCATTATTGTATCCTCAGAGCATATTGCCTGTCAAAGAGGATAAGAGTACCTGTTCTCATATCACCTTGCTTAGCTTTCTGTGTAACTTTGGGCAAGTCGTGTAACCTTTCTACATTTGTTTTGATGTATAACCTATAGGTTTGTGAAAGAATTAAATGAGAGACTATACTTATAAAAAGTTCTGCTGAGTGTCTGGTGCTCTGAAAATCATTCAGTAATGTCAATGGCTTCTTACTGCTGCTGTTATTATTGCAAATATTCAGAAAAAGAATCTTTTTTTCTGTTGTTTCCAAAATAATAATATTTATCTATTCCATATCTGGATGTAAAAAGTGCTTACCAAAATATGTAAATATATTAAGGTGGATGAAAATAAATAAGCTAAAGAATTAGAACAGAGAGAGAATAAAGGTAGGAAAAATAAAGTCAAGCTGTCTTGAAGTTAATACAAACACCAATCAGCCAATTACCCCCTCAAAAAATTTTTTTTTGTGGAATACCCTCAGAGTAACTCACTTTGATCAAGGTAATTTATTTGTTTGATCTTACAGATAAAGTAGTTTAAAAATGTATATGAAGTCACTGAATGAGTTGCTTTACTATGTAGAATGAGTAACTGGAAGCCAATTAAGTGAGACAGGGGATTTCTGCCAAGAAATGATGACTCTGGTTTTGAAATTACTCATTTGAAGGCCTTTCTGATAGTGGTTACCAAGGTCACTTGTTTAGCCCAGGTGACTTAAAATGTAGATCACAAAGCAGTCTCCAGGATGTGGAAAGAGAATAATGATAGAATGTGATAGAATTTATGTGTACTGTTATCCTTTTAAATTTGGGAATATTTTGTGTATGTTTTATAATGAATACAAAATATCTTGCTGGTTATAAATTTATTAATTTTAAAATAAATTATATATGTTACAAATGCAGCTCAAACTTTTTTCCAATGCATTGTATGATTTTTTAAAGTTTTGAGATTATATGGTACATAAATCCTTTTCTCATTTGGCTCTAATCTACCTTTTCAGTGTTTCTTCCTTTGATCCTGTTCTCTTTTCCCAGAAGGTTCTTATTGGCTTGTTTACTTAATATAATATTGTTCCTTGATGAGTCAATTTGATACTTATCCTGCCCCTTCCTACTTTTATCCAGAGTGGCCTCCCACCATGTCCTTCTGACAAAGTCCTACAGCTCCTAAGGCTCCATTCATCTATGACCCCTTTGGAGAAGCCTTCCCTGACATTTTCTGTTCATAGAGTGCACTTCTCTTCATTGGTCCCATAGGATGTTACACATACTTACGTGCAGTGTGCTCATATAATTCTGCTGTATTCTGAAGATAAGAGAAAACAAAATTAATACCTTATTTAAGAATTTTTTAAATGCCTGTATTTTGTATATAAAGTTGTTTGTTTTATCTTAAATAGCATATAACAGTGAATGTTTTCAAATGTAGCTAGTTGAATTTTTAACATTGTTTGCTGTGGTTTAAATGTGTCCCTCAGATTTCATGTATTGGAAACTTAATCCTTAAATTTATATGTTGATGTTAGGACCTTTGGGAAGTAATTAGGATTAGATAAGGCCATCAGGGTGGAGCCCCCATGTTGGGACTGGTGCCTGTATAAGAAAGGAAGAAAGAACTCACCTGATACACATGCTCTTGCCTTCCCAGCCATGTAATTGCTGGCCCCATGCTCTTGGACTTCCCAGCTTTAGAACTGTATGAAATAAATTCCTTTTCTTTAAAAACTAGTCTCAGGTATTCAGTTATAGCAACAGAAAACAGACTAAGACATTGGTATATATGTAGAGTTAAATGGTAAAATTAAGACAGGACCAGTAAGGGTAAAACATCTTTGTTTCTCCAAGGTCAAGCACTAGGTGTGCCTTTCTTTAACTTGAAATGAATATCAGACATTATTCTTGCTCGTCATTTTTATAGAAATGTGATTGAACCAAAATCTGGACATCCTTCAAAGGTTTAAAAAACTTTACTGATGTTTGATACTTTAGTTATGATGTTGTCGTTCTCCTTGATTTCTCCTTTCTTCTGCTGCTGTATTTTTAAATAACAGTGTGCCCGTATGGGTGTTTGATATGTTTGTTGTATTCTTAATTGGATGCCAAGTTTTTCAGTAGACTAAATAATAATTTTTTCTTTCTCGTTCTCTGTGTTGCTTGTGGTGCTTTTTACATTCTCAGGCATAGAATAAGCTGCTTGCCTTCTTCCTCTGTGCTTTCTCCATCATAGCACTTTGCACAGACATGGAGCCAGCCAGCTTTTCCCAGAAGAACACCTGGAAAGAGGGATTTCCATGGCAGCATCATAGTTCAGTGTTTTAAATTTGGAGGGTTTCCTTTTGCTTAGACTTCTTTACATATTTTCTTTCCACCCAGTCTTTTGTTCTGGGATAGTGTGGTGGGTGGTAGGTGTGGTATGACACTCTGGAATCTACTCTTTCATTTTAGGCTCACACATTACTAATGCAAGCAGCTCTTTCTCATTTGCTGTTTCTGTGATTACACCTTGTGTTCCCTGCTCTCCTTCAGTGCTTCATGTTTTGTTTGGATTCAGAGCATACTATAGCTAGGTGCTACCACTGTGACCTCTTAGGGTTTTTGGCAAAATGGGTTTTGCTTCTATGGATTATTTCTGTGTGTGTGTCCCTTATTGATCAAGCCATTCCCATAGTAAGAAATAAGACCCTTCCTCCCAGATGCTCATGAGAAACTAGAGAACTTTGGTCCAAAGATGATTGCTGAGATCTAATGGAGCATCAGTGAACAAACAGTTTAACTGTTTGTTCAAGTTGTAGTGGAAGAGATATAAACACTATTGTTGCTTCCATCATCAGGAGAAATTCGAGTTTGAACTGTTTAAGTTACAGTTACTGTTTGATGAAAAGCCTATCAACACTGGGAACTTTTTTTGTATTTGTGGGCTTGATCAATCCTGATTGTTTTTAATTATACATGTATAAACACTATTGTTGCTTCCATCATCAGGAGAAATTCGAGTTTGAACTGTTTAAGTTACAGTTACTGTTTGATGAAAAGCCTATCGACACTGGGAACTTTTTTTGTATTTGTGGGCTTGATCAATCCTGATTGTTTTTAATTATACATGGTGTTTGGTAAATACTTGCAGAATGAAATAATGAGTGAATAAACAATCTTCTATCATTTGTAAACTCAGAAGTTTGTATCTGGAGCTTTTACTGATCATTGAGTGCTGATTATACTGCTGCTGAGAAATTTGGAGCCCCACCTTTGAGAATTTGCTGCTTTGCACTATTGCCTCTTCTCTCACCTTATTTACAAGCCAGGGTGCTCTGAACAAGTGGTATGTTCTTTGTGGTGCTTTCCATGTTACAAATAGAAGATGACTTTCTCTTTTTGTTTATGAGGGTCTAATGCTCATACCTCCTAGGAGAATTCTGTTACTAATTTGTCTTCTGGGAAGTAATGTAGAATTCTTGATAGGAGGTTCTTGTACCTAGTTAGAGTCATGATTCCACAAGTAGAGAAAAAGAATAGGAGCAGTATAACTAAAACTAAATAGGACAAAGGTCAGTTTAGGGCAGTTTTGAAAAAAATGCTCATTGTAGAAATGTAAAATATATAGAAGTGTATTAAGGAAATGAATTTGCTATAATTCTCTAAAGTGGAGATAGCTAATAATTTTTTAGTGTATATATTTCTTAATTCATATATTTTAGTGTATATATCTCTTAATTCATATATTTTAACTAATTTTAGATGATGCTGAATGTTTAGTTATATATCTTGCCTTTTTATTTCTCATGCAGTTAAACTTTTCCTAAAATATTATTTTAATATTAATATTATGTTGTATGAGTATAACAAAGTATTCTCATGTAGCTTCTAGTTTTTCTTCTATTACAAACAACTTCTATGGATAAATCTGTACGTGACTGATTATTTCCTTAGGATTGATTTATAGAAGTTAAATTAACTGAGTTAAGGGTGTAAAAATTATTTTTAAGGTTCTACATAAATATTGTTAATTCCTAAGCAGTCATTTTTAAAAATTGCCTTGTCATTCACTATGTATGAACTTCAGGAGTACTGGTAGAAGGAGAGCAGGACCTGCCCCTCTGGTTGTTTGAGTCAGTTCTTTCTCCCTTAAAGGTGACACTGATTCATATAGATTTGCTCTGGGAACCAGAATCAGAAAGATTTTTATCATACTTGAAACATTTTACAAAACAGTTGCTAAAGAAAGCTCTTTTGATGATTGTTTAAAGCAGCTCAGATATCAGCGTACACTAGTAGTCTAAGATATTAATTTGTGACAGCCTTACAGTTGGAAGGGGAATAGTAATAATAACTACTTAGATACAGCAAACAAATTAAGGCTGATTGTTATTCCCTTTTAGTTTGGTTTGTTATCTGTTCAGTAACTCTGCTATGTTCTGTATTTGGCTTTTATGGCACTAGAAAATATAGTATTTAAAACCAGAGAAGTAATATAAAGGTAATCCAGGAATTTACAAATAGAGAGAATATTCTTGATAGTTTAATTTTCAAGTGAGATTTTGTTTTCCTGTGATGTTTATGTATGGTTCGCTTTTAGTTATTGGGCACATTTTATCTTTTTGGAGAAAATTAATACATTATTTTAAAACTTTAGGTTTGCATATAGTGTGTAACATACTTGACTGATTATATGCAAAGTATATTCTTTTGTGTGTGTATAAAAAATGCTTGATACAACTGTACAGTGTAGGGGAAAGTAGGATGGTGGTGCCTTTTATTGTTCCTTCAGTTTCACTGATTCTAATTATAGAAGCTTACATCACCTTAGTCAATGATGACGGCTTCTCTCTTACTCTTTGCTTTTTCTTCCCCAATCACTCCCTAAGGATGGATCATATTTCATAGTGCATATGTGTCCTGCTGGTGACTTTGACAGAGTTTTTCAACATCATGGGGCTGATTAGTTAGTGGACATACTTGTAGATGACAGTATGCTGAAGCACACTCTTTCTTATAAAAGAATAGAAGAGTGTTGGTACTCTGTCTTCCCTTTTTTCAGAAAGACTGAGGAATAGAATGCAGTTTGAAAGCAGGAATTCCTAAGGGGCACCAGTAATTATGAGTTAAACATGTCTGGTAACTATACAAAGATTCATTTCAGATGTTCAAGTTAAAAGCTTGCTATAATCCCTTAAAAGGGCTTGTATGTTACCTCTGACCATTGCAGTAAGCATCATTTATTCATTTATTCTCGAAAGGCTTATAGTGTTTTTACTTTGTAAATCAGTATACTTAACTGTTTATATTTCAAAGACCAAATGCTTACAACTAAAATACAGAAATGAATGGCCTGTTTATTTTATTTTGTAAAACTACAGAATTTTTCTTTTGTTTCTTAACTCCTTTTGAGTTTGGCTTCTCTAAATTATGATTATAATATTTCACTATGCAGATGGGGCATAGGTTGTATGACTATGCCTTGAAATAAGTATAAATCTCATTTTTGTTATCGTTGGTTTTTTCTTTTCTTTTTTTTTTTCCTTTGTTTTTTTCTTTTTTTTTTTTTTTCC
>NW_007737992.1:36292-43456 GCF_000696425.1 Galeopterus variegatus
CGGGATCACAACCCTCAGTGTCGCGCCCGCACCGTGCTCAACCAGTGAGCGGACCAGTCTCTATATGGGATCCAAACCCTTGGTGGGAGTGCCACCGTGCTCCCAAGCGCCGCACTCTACGAAGTGCGCCACCGGCCGGCCCAGGTTTTTTCTTTTTCATAATGCCTAGAATGTATATCCTCTGATAGCTTGTCTTCATTCACGATGAACTTTTCCCTCTGTCCTTTTCAGTGTTGTTACTTACTGAAATAAAAGGTATATTTATAGTTAGTTTAGTAACTATTTTCTATAGATTATGATTTTAAATGTTCCAGTTCGTATTTTTGTTTATATACAGTTTATACAGTTAACTTAAATTTTAATCGCTATGTAGCATTTATTTACATTTATATAAAAATATTTTGTAATAGTTTGAAGCTTTGCAAAGTCAGCATACATTGCTTTATTTTGTAGCTAAAGATACATTTTAAAACTGAAGAAGATTTCATCAGTATGGCATAGGAGCATGACATTTCATATGCAGGGAAAATGTATTCTTAAAAGATTATCCTGTGGTGATGATTCATAGACAATATGTAGATCAAGAGATTCGTGCTGCAGTGACTTAATTTGAATTGGGTAAGATAAGATGAGATCACAATAAAATTCTAAAAGTGATGCAGGTGAAAATTAGGCTCTTCACCTAAGTATTCATTTTAGTTACTTGATAAATTACACTTCTCTTCAAAAGATGTTTATTTCTTCCTTCAGTAATTAATTAAAAAGTTGTTTTATTTCTAAAGAAACAATGTGGTGCAATATTGTTAGAATGCTGGTGAATTCACATGCTGAGTATAGATTTTAGCCTGTTTGTTTCATTTCATGATACTGTTGCACAGGGAGATTCTGCATGATAGGTTCACCATACAATTCCCTAGAATAGCAGATAATATGAGACGATTAGTACACAACATGGAAAAGGATGATGTCATCTTCACATATAAGCCAAACTGAAGGAAAAGGGAGTTTTGTTCCATTATGGAGTTAGTATTCACTACAGTAGGTCTAACATATGGCATTAGTGGATTGCATTTCATGCACTGGACAGCAGTTTTTTTTAAAGAAAGTAAGAGACGCCTGTCTCGCTTGCTAAGCTTGAGATCCTTCTTTGTGTGTTATCAGCATGATTTATAAAAAGGGGGAAAGGTGCCCATTAGGATTTTGCTTTTTGATTTGATTGTAATTTATCCTGTTAGCACTATAAATGAATATTGTTTGGCATTGAAACTGAAATATTCTTTAGTCATGTTACAAGTTTTTATGTATAAAATGCTTGCCTTTTAGAAATTTATCTTTAGCAAAAGTTTGTAGTCATCCACAAAGTTCCTACTCTCATTTTTCTTTTTTAAAAAAATCAATGATGAATATTAGATTTTAGTTAGAGTCATGTTACAAGTTTTTATGTATAAAATGCTTGCCTTTTAGAAATTTATCTTTAGCAAAAGTTTGTAGTCATCCATAAAGTTCCTACTCTCATTTTTCTTTTTTAAAAAAATCAATGATGAATATTAGATTTTAGTTAATTTATACTTGGATGCCTAATATTTATCAAAATTGCAACTCATCTATAGTTTATTTAAATTAAGTTTTAAAAATAAATTGATACTTAGAAATTAGCCTGTACAAGTATTCCGTGTTTTACATTTAGAAAACTAGTCGTGCTTATTTGTATTTGTGAGATTTAATTTTATATTTAAATGAAAATTTTGTGTATCATTTGAAATTTTTGCAGAAAACATAATTCTTAAGTTTTATGGAAGCCTAAATTCATGAATAATCATATATTTTGAAAGCATGGTTTGTCTTTGTTAAAATAATACTTAGCTATTTTAGTTAAATTCTAGTTGTATAAGTAGCAGCATAATTCAGATTGGCAGAATAGTGTTGTTCAGAAAGTGAATCAGACTTTGCCCAAGGGTATTGAACTCATTTTTTTGTGCCTAATGACAAGATGTTTCTTTCTTCTGCAGTTAGTGGAGTCTTTTGTTATATAATACCTCTCAGGTAATATCTCCTCTTATGTTGCACACCTCCCTCTCTCCAAAATAAAAGTGTTAGGTGAACAAAGCAAAATAGTTCTGTTACTTTGATTTGTTCATAATTTTGCTGCCTGGAGGTGTAACTGTCTAACTGTATTTTACCATTGGAAATTAGGTCTGTCTTTGACCGTTGAGAGGAACCATTACAAGCTTGAGTGTGAGTTTCTGCAGTTAGGCGCCTTGTGGCAAAATCTTGAAGAACAAGGGTGGGTACTAGAGGTATTATGTTTTCACTTGGAAGAGGGTGTGGCAAAATTAAAATTTTTTTTCTGTAATTTTTGTAGAAAAATGGGGCAATTTCCTTTTAGTCCAGGCTCACTTCGGAAGCAGGTTTTGTCATTTTCTTTCTTTCTGTGTTTTGCTGGCTCTTGTCTCTTTCTAGGAATTGAGCTTTGGGCTGCAAGAAAGTACCATACTGTATAGATTAGTCTTCCTCAAAGGAGTTGATGCATTCTGCAACTGTTGTTGTGCCTGTGATTTTTTTTTTTTTTTAGCTTTCCCTTGCAAAATAAAATTCTCTTATTTCCATTTTAATTCACTATTTACATACAAGTCTTAGTACCAGTTTTCATATTTTTAATATTAATATAGAGTGGTCCCAAAGGTTATACCTTTCAGAACAGTTATTTGATAAATAGCAAGTTTTGCAAGTAGAAACTCCTAAATTAGTAGTGTTACAAATACATATGTGACATCTGAGAACTAGGCTGCCTTATATATTTAGAATGCAAAAGTATCTTACCAGAGCTAATTATTTTCCCTTGGGAGGATAATACTGTGTTAACTCTGAATAGTAATATTAGGGAATATGGCTTCCCAAAAAAAACTGTGAATCAATGTACAGAATTAAAAATTGAAGCAGATTTTTAAAACTGTAAAATAGAAATATAGAATTTAGCTTGCTGATGTGTCTCAGGGAAGAGGGTGTGTCTGTGTGTGTGTGTGTGTGCGTGCGTGCGTGTGTGTGTGCACGCATGTGTGTTTTTTCAATAAATTGCTCTTTGGGTTACATCTGCAGATACAGTAGCCAATTGATCTAATGCAGTTTCTGAAGGCTTTCTGTACAGGTGATGTCATCCTTTTAGCTCTATTCTCCTCCCACTCTCTTTCCTCCTTATTAGATATTTCATCTTCCTGCAGAGCATAGAATCAATAGGAGCTTTCTCCTTGGGGAGCTGCTGTGAAACAGGCAAGGACAGCGGGAATTAAGACAGTAACATATAGTCTTGCTTTAGCAGAAGATGTAGCGTTTTTGTATCATATCATATGTAAATTTTTAACTAGAAAAGCCAGACTTAGATCAACAGTGCTATCTTACTGATGCATTAGAACAAGAAGCAGTACTGCAGAGCTGTAAACAGTGCATGCGAAAAGAGGAAATAATTTGAATTTTGGAGATTCTCAGGCATTCTATAAGACAAACCTGTTAGAGCATATATCTTCTAACTACCGTTTGCTCAGTGGTTGTTTGTTTTTAAAAACCTCTGGTGGTTAAGAATATAAAGAAAAAACTTTAATCTTCAGGATACAGTGTTCTGGTTTGCCTTTGATGCAGAAGAATCACTGCAGTGCTTGTTCTACAGAATGGAATAAGTTGAAGAAAAGACAAAGCTTTATTACAGAGAGGAAAGGTTTCACAGAATCCAAGAACACAGATTTGGTGCATGTTTCCTTATTTGCTTCGATTGGTACAGTATTAACTGTTGTGCTACACCACTGTGCATGTCTGTGCCAGGTGCTTGAGGACGCATGTATATGTGTGTATGTTCTGAGCCAGAAATACAAACATCTTGATTTACTGTGATTTTCTTATTAAAGTGAACATTTTAAGGAGAACTGTTACAGTTATTTAGAACAATACTCTAAGCTACTGAAAGCTCCTAATTTCAGTTTGAAAAGGGGTTTGGAGAAGCTGCCTTTATATAACATTGCAATAGTGTATGGTTTGTAAAAAGAAACTTAACAGAATTTTGTCAACATACTACTCATCGGTGTGGCTCTGGTTTGAAAAGGAAACTATTCTTTCAAGCCTTGGAAATGGCTTTTCTTGTTCGCTGTTATGCCAATTGTCTTCAACCGTGGGCCTCCAAAGTAAGTAATTGTTATTTTCCTTGAGATTGATATAATCCAGTAATTAAATTTAAATTCTATTTTGAATTGTAAATAACTTTTATTGTGCTATTATATTTTTAAAACTTTACAAATAACAACTACAAAACAGTCTAAAAAGCTCAGTCTCATTGCTATTTTTTTAATTTAAAGAAATCTTTAAAATATTCTAATGTAGCCTCTAAGAGGATTTGAAAAGTGCCTTTTTAATAATCTATAGATTTAAAATGCAGTGCATTTGAAGTGTACTCTTTTCAGACTGGATCGTCATTTGGTTATGGCTGTTTCTGTACTTATCTGTGATAATATTCTTTAACTTGAATGTATTCAGTACCTTACATGGTTGAAGTATATAGATACATTAGTCTAATCTCTAGCTTATATTATACATTTTTCACTAGTATAGTGCTATCAGATAAATTATGATTGGATTGTACTATTTTACAAAGATTAGGTTATAATTCTTAAGCAGTGAAATAATATGAAGAAAATACTAATTATGAAAAGTAATTATGTAAAAATATTTTAATAGTGTTTCTAAGTATTTTCAAAGTAGAAGTAAACCATTAGTAGCTTGAGATTATTTAAGATCATTTATTATACTTGTCATTTTAAAGCAAACATATTAACTCTCAAAAAAGCAAAATGCTGTATAATAGGCCATGCTAGGTTGTAGGAAAATATACACTGTAATTTAATAAACTTCACAGTGGCTATTTATGCATTCTGCAATTTGAGGCCACTCAAGTTATCTTTCCTGTCTTGTGTTAATTTCAAAGCAGAAAAATGGAGAAGTATGATTTTTAGTCATGTTTTGTAAAACTAAATGTTTTAAAAAACCCTTAAATTGTAACATTGAATATGTTAAGATTTCTTTATGGTTTTCTTCAGTAGAGACAGGCACAATAGAGGCACTTCCTAGGATGGTCGATTTGAAATCATGTCTTTGTTTAAAAGGTTGTCCTGTTGATGGTGACTAAGGGGGAAATACTATGATACCATCATCGTGTAGTACTGTTTTATCTGGCTTAGCTCATTGCATATCTTTCTTAAAGATAGCTGCTGGAAGGACATTTAAAATTCACTGTCCATTTGACAAACAGCTGATTGAAATGTAAAGAAATGGTAGGAAGCCTAGGTACACAATTTATTTGTGCTATTATCTGCTAAGGCATGGATGGCCTCTTTAGTGCAAATGCCACCTGTGGGACCCAAGTATTGCTGATGATAGTGCCATTTCTAAGGTTTAAAACCACTTGTAGAAGGGTTTTAAGCCCTTCCATATCTCTCAAGTGATGTTTTTACCTGGGTAAGACCAGGTAAAAAAAGATTTTTAAAAAGCTTTTTTATAAAACTAGAAATGAGATATATAGGGGTTGTTTTTTAAAATTACCAACAAAAATTACCTTTAGAAGTACTGGTAGCCAACTTTTGATCCAAGATTTAACAAGTGCAGAAGAGTCAAACAGGATTTGAAAAACAGATTCTGATGTTTCATTGAATGCCAGCAAATATTATGTAAGCAGGATTCTGTGATTGGTACTTTACTGTGTAAATTAAATATTTATAAGAGTACATGATCTCCTTTTTCCCTCCCCCATCTCTCATGTTAGTATTGATGGAATTGTAACTCTGGATTGTGATTAAGCACCTTAAACTTGGTATTAATTTTCTATGATTGCTACTTCGGGTTTTTCAATATATTTTACTGTTTTTTTATTTATTAATTTATGTATTTTGTTCATGCTACTACTTGCATCTCACTTATTTTGAATTCATTTATTTTCTTGTTAAAATAAGTAGTTCTATCAGCAAGGTTCTGTGGAGGGATGAATCTTGTGTCCTTTTATGAGGGGGTCTTCAAAATACTGATGGAAAGGTTTGCAGTATCTTTTAGTTCTATTCTTCCAGAGCTTTTTGAAGTACCCTCATATGTTCAAAGTGCCTTATTTTATGTTTACCCTTAAAATAATTGTTTAGTTGGATATAAAGTAATAAATGCAAAGCCTTATCCCTGTAGCCCTTTGAAAAATTTAATGCCCAGTCTTCTGATATCCAGTAATGCTGATGAGAAGTCTAAGTTCATTGTAATTCTTATTCCTTTGTTGAGTAATCTGTTTTTCTCCTTCTTAGTGGTTAGTTTTTTTTATAATGCCATGAAGTTTTACCATAGATTGTCTAATGTTTTGTTTTGTTTCCCCTTCTTGGCACTTGGAGGACTCTCTCAAGCTAAAGCTTCTCATTTGCCTTCAGTTTTAAAAAATTTGTTATCCTTTGAAAATTGCAACTCTTCCATTTTCTCTAATCTCTCCCGATGTTAGAACTCTGGGTCTGGCCATAATGTCTCTAAACATTTGTTTCATACTTCATTCTCACTTTGTGCGTTCTCCGTTTGATCTTCTAGCTCACTGATTCATTCTTCATTTGTGACCAATTGCTATTCTGCTAGTCATCTTTTAAATGTATAAATGTTCAGATCCCTGTACCAGCCAGCTGCCAAGAAAATACATACATACATACACACACATATATATATATATATACACACACACACACACATATATATATATATATCTTAAATGTATAAATGTAATCATTGTATCATTTATTTCTTTAATCTCTTAATTGATGCTCTTTTATAATTACCTTTGTTTCATAACTTGTTTTCATTTTATGGTTGCTATTCTTTTTTCTTATTGTTTTATTAGCTCTTCTTCAAGTGTAAATCGTTCTCTTCATTGAATTTTTTGCGTTTGTTTCAGAGGGTTGACTTTCCTCGAATGAATCTTACTTGAGAGTTCACTTTCCTGGTCTGTTAAGGTTGCTTGCTTGAGTTGCCTGTTTACTGGCTGGAGGAGGCATTACTGCTTTGGCTTCTTTTTCCTATTAGTTGCTCCTACAGTCACTTATTACTGACAGATTTATGCACAGCTAAATCCACAGGTCATTTCTTTTTCTTTTTTTTTTTTTTTTTTTT
>NW_007737992.1:44307-46886 GCF_000696425.1 Galeopterus variegatus
TTTTTTTTTTTTTTTTTTTTTTTTTTTTTTCCTGACCAGTAACGGGATCGCAACTCTCGGTGTTGCGCCCGTACCGCGACCGGCAACGGGATTACAACCCTCGGTGTCGCGCCCGTACCGCGACCAGCAACGGGATCGCAACCCTCGGTGTTGCACCTGCACCGCGCTCAGCCAGTGAGCGGGGACCGGTCTCCACATGGGATCCGAACCCTCGGCGGGAGCGCCGCTGTGCTCCCAAGTGGCGCACTCTCCAGTGCGCCACTGTGCTCCCAAGTGGCGCACTCTCCAGTGCGCCACTGGGCCAGCCCCACAGGTCATTTCTTGACCCTTATTTTCCTGTACCTATTCACAGCATTTGACACAGGTGATTACTCCCTCCTTGACAGACTTCCTCAGAGTAAAAGTGAAAGTCTTCACCATGACCTACTAGACAGTATGTAATCTCTCCCTCTCCCGTTATCTCCAACTACACTCCTCCTTGTTTGCTCCAGCCACTCTGGTTTTCTTGCTTGTTCTCAAACTTGCCAAGCATTCTTAAATTGATTTCCTGCTTTCTCAACAAGTCTGCCTACGTTTACTTTTAATAAACTCATTGTTAAATGTAAATATTGATTGAAAGTTTCTCTGTGATTTCAAAAATATTAAAATGAGGTGGACTATGTGTCTTAGAATTGAAAAACTCTAATACTTATTAAGTCATTTAACTTCTGCCCAACTCTCAGCTTTTAGTAAAAATAATGAGTTAGAAGTGCTCCATATTTCCCCTGTAGTTTCACATGCCTTCAGGTACAGTGCTATGATCTCCTGGTGTATATACCCAAGGTTACTAAGATTAGATATGTCTGTTTTCTTTAGGACTTTTGAGCAATTTTAGGCACTGCATAAAGCAAGCTCTAGACTGCTTTTTAGACCTTAAAATCTATTTTTAACTCTGTCTTTCACTGTCACTTGACACTTTGCTCTGTATGTCACTCTGTCTAGTTGTAGAAGCTCCCTTACAATTCTGGTGGCTTGTTTTTCATTTTAAAGGCTTCCATCTTCTTGTGCCTTGACTAATATCTCCTGTCCCTCATATGTATGAGTTTCTTCCTTTCATCTTCTGTGCTTCCAGAGTAATATTTTTAAAAGGCTACTACTTCCAGTCACATTCTTGCATCAGTTTCTTCAGTGTTTCTCTACTAGTACAGGAAATCTAAGCACCCAAGAATGCCACATCTTGCCCTTCATGTCTTGCTGTCCTCTGTATGCTGAATGCATCATGCTCATCCAAGGCTCTGGCTTATACTGCTCAATGGAAATATAAGTAAACAACATATGTAACAGTAAATGTTCTAGTAGCTACATTTTTAAAAAGTAAAAAGAAATAAATGGAATTCATTTTATCAATATGTCTAGTATATCCAAAATATTATTTCAACATGTAATAAAAAATGTAAAATTTATTAGTGAGATATTTTACATTCTTCTTTTTTTTTCTTTGTATCTTCTATATGTGTTTTACACTTAATATATTTCTTACTGGTCACACTTCAAGTTCTCAGTGGCTACGGGTGACTCAGGCTACTATATTGGACGGTGCAGTTCTGGGTCTTTTTCAGTACCATTTGATATGTTTAGTCTGGATCATACCTAGGACTCATCTCGAACCTCATTCTCCCTGTTCTCTACCGCCAGTGAGAGTGAGGTCTGGTTACACTTGATATTTTTGTATTTTAATTGGGTTTTTTTTAATTCTCTCAGACCTCCAAAACTTTTATTCATTTTTGTTATAACTAGCTTTAGGTATACTCTAGGTGCTCCTTGTTCAGTAAATGGGGAAATAGATTACCAAGCTTATTAGAAACTTATTTATATNTATATTTCTTACTGGTCACACTTCAAGTTCTCAGTGGCTACGGGTGACTCAGGCTACTATATTGGACGGTGCAGTTCTGGGTCTTTTTCAGTACCATTTGATATGTTTAGTCTGGATCATACCTAGGACTCATCTCGAACCTCATTCTCCCTGTTCTCTACCGCCAGTGAGAGTGAGGTCTGGTTACACTTGATATTTTTGTATTTTAATTGGGTTTTTTTTAATTCTCTCAGACCTCCAAAACTTTTATTCATTTTTGTTATAACTAGCTTTAGGTATACTCTAGGTGCTCCTTGTTCAGTAAATGGGGAAATAGACTACCAAGCTTATTAGAAACTTATTTATATTTACAGTGAATGAGTGTAGAATTCTGAAATGTCTTCCTATGAGCAGCTCACAGGAGCTTATGGATTTAGTTATGTGTCCAAGAATCATTTTTATTCCTTGGTCATTTTACTTATCTTATTTTAAAATTTTACTTTATTTTGTCAATATACAATGTGGTTGATTATTGTGGCCCGTTACCGAAACCTACCTCCCTCCTTACTCTCCCCCGTCCCTCCCAACAACCTCATATCTGTTCACTCGTCGTATCAACTTCAAGGAATTGTAATTGTTGTCTTCTTTTCTCCCCCTCCCCCCAGTTTATTTGTGAATTTATCAGTTTGTGTATTTATTTATTTATTTTTAGCTCCCACAAATAAGTGAGAACGTGATATTTCTC
>NW_007737992.1:47551-47852 GCF_000696425.1 Galeopterus variegatus
GATATCTTCCTTTGAGAAATGCCGATTTAGCTCTTTTGCCCATTTTTAAATTGGGTTACTTGCTTTTTTGTTGTAAAGTTGTTTCAGTTCCTTGTGTATTCTGGATATTAATCCTTTGTCAGATGTATATTTTGCAAATATTTTCTCTCACCCTGTTGGTTTCTTTTAACTCTGTTAATTGTTTCTTTTGC
Organism: Galeopterus variegatus; assembly: GCF_000696425.1. Lineage (NCBI taxonomy): Eukaryota > Metazoa > Chordata > Mammalia > Dermoptera > Cynocephalidae > Galeopterus > Galeopterus variegatus. Next base: position 47,743 of record NW_007737992.1, read on the forward strand.
TGTTTAGAAGCTTCTTAGTTTGATATAATCCCATTTGTTTATTTTTCCATTGGTTGCCTGTGCTTTTGGGGTCTTATTCATGAAGTCTGTGCCCAGTCCTACTTCCTGAA
>NW_007737993.1:0-6086 GCF_000696425.1 Galeopterus variegatus
AATTATTCGCCTTTTGTTGCTCTTGGAAATGCAATCAATACTCTGGTATCACAGCGCACAGCTCTCAGGATCACGCTGTCTCCTGTCACGGCTGCTCCAGACCCGTCGCCATCTTAGAACCCCTTCCTTAGAGAAGTTCTACGTGGTGGGTTTAGAGCAAGCAGGCACTAGTTCCATGAAGTCACACTGTGACTGAGAAAGAGGTGGTCACTGCTTCATATCTGCTGGTGTGGTGTCAGAGGAGCAAGTCAAAGAGGTTTGATCTTGCTGTCCTAAGCAGGTGGTGTTTGTAACGACATGGATCTGTATCAATCACATTGAGGAACTGGGAGGTGGCAGAGAATTAGAAACTGTGTCAAGGGTGACTAAGCCCTGCTTGTGGAGTGAGAAAGTCTAACTTATATTCAAAATGGATTCCAAGGCAACATAAAATTATAATAACTCACTACAGACCAAAAATTATCTATTGGAATGGGTAATTAGGAGGCTTTTGAAGTCATTTTCCAGAGAGATATTCCTGTAGTGGTGAGGTCAGAAGTCAGATTGCAGTGATAGGAGGTGAGAAAATGTGGATAAAATGTGCAGACTTCCCTAAAAACAAGATTGTCTATAAATTTTATGAGAGAGGGCAATAATTTGAGAGGACAACAATTGAGAACTGGCTATTGAATGTTAGCACAGGAAATAACTGGAAAAATATCAAACCTAAATCAACTCCTGTATTAATGACATAGGGATCATTTTGAATTGATGAGGCATAGACTTTATAAAACAGTGTTTCCTCTAAAGCTTTGCTAACACAGATTTTCCACTAAATGGAAATGGGTATTATCCTAGTGCAGTCTCATTGTTCTGCTCTCTATAAATCTCAATAATAAAGGTTAGATACAGGCATTTAGAAGAGAAAATCACGGCTTTAAACAAACTACAAATCTTAAGGAAAACATTGGTTATAAGCATGAATTTGAAGATGACTCCAAAAAAGTAATAGGAAGTAAAATACCACTTAAAGCAAAGAAAAATTTAATTTCAAATTATTTATTGAAAGTCTACTAGGTATTAAACAGTATATTTGATTTTGGCAATTTCAAACTGAGATTGATTGCCATTTTATTTCATTTAGAATTTACCTTCTTCTACTTTCTCTTCCATGGGACATTTCATTTCTCTTTCTACAGTCATTCTCTTTTTCATCCCTGCCCAATGACTTTCATCAGATAGAAGATAGAGGGGAAGCTAAATTGGACCAAATCAAATAAATTAATGTCATACTGTAGGAAAAACATTTAGCAAGCAAGAACAGTGAGGGCTTTTGCTGTTATACGCATTACTTTTAGAATCTCTGAGATTTTGAATGATAAGGTCTGGCTATTTTAGTTAGAAGGATTAAATTCCAGTGCCTCAAGTGAAAAAAATCCTTTTACCTGGAGCAAGAACTTCTTATACTTTATTGAGCCAATTTTAGAACATAAAAAAGTTAAAAATTGTGTAAAATAATGGTTTACTATTGTGATAATTAATGGAAAGATTACATTATGGGGATAAGTTGTATAGGCATTTAGAATATTTTCATGGAGAACATGGGAACTGAGCTTGGCCCTGAAACTGGGTGTGTGACACACAGAGAAAGAGATGAGAAGACAATATAGGGAGAAAAAACAAAATGTGCAAACAAGTGTACATTACAACCTGGAAATCAACCTGGGATCTTTTTGGGAGGCAATTGGTAAATAAAAATATCTGTAAAGGGTAATTCAAATAGTAATTGCTGTACTATCAAAATAAAGAGCTCTGATTCATTTTCTGTGCTCATGAAACAATCACTTAGTAAGAGACACTTCATCGTGCTTATACTTCCAGCAGTAAAAAGTACAAAGTTAGGGCCGAGCCCATGGCGCACTCGGGAGAGTGCGGTGCTGGGAGCGCAGCAGCGCTCTCGCCACGGGTTTGGATCCTATATAGGGATGGCCAGTGGCTCACCAGCTGAGCGCGGTGCGGCCGGTCTGAAAAAGGACAAAAAAAAAAAATAAGTACAAAGTTACCAGCCCATATTTGAATCGGATCCTATATAGGGATGGCCAGTGGCTCACCAGCTGAGCGCGGTGTGGCCGGTCTGAAAAAGGACAAAAAAAAAAAATAAGTACAAAGTTACCAGCCCATATTTGAATTTTGTCTCTTATAATAATAATGATAATAATAATAATAATAATAATAATAATAATAATATATGTATCTGTTATATAAATATAAGTATGATGCAGCTAATATCCTCGAAGTGTTTAAAGATTATTAAGATGTCCTTTCTGTGATGAGACTTGTTTCTGGTTTAAAGTTTTACTCGTAGTTTTGTTATTGCTTTTTGAGAAAAAAATCAAGACCAAGTATTCTCTCAAAAAATTGTAAAATAACAGAATGTATGCTCTGTAAAAATCTTCATGAGATGGTAATGCATTTAAGACTCCAATCACAGCTGCTGGCATAGAGCCAGCACTTGGGGTTTGTTGAAGGTTAATTTGAAACAAGTGATCAATAAATGTTTGTTGAATTTAATTATTCAAAATTTCTATCATACAATTGAGTTCTAATAATGTTTAAATTCCCTTCTGTCTGATGGTATATATATCTTGAAAACTTTTTTAGTAGAAATACAGTCCAATTCAACAATTATTGGAAACCTATCATACCTACCATGGTGGTGAATAAAATAGATTTAGTCTTTGACTTCATCTTAGTGAAAAAAGTGTGGAAATGATTTACCAACTTTTTCAGGTTCTGGAGTAAGGGAAGCACAGGTAAAATAATTTGATACATATGTGTTCAAGCCTAACTGTTATATGAGTATACTTGTCTTAGCCCACATGACAGGCATATTTGCACATCACAATAAACTACATTCCCGTAAAGAGTGCTAGGAGATATTCTCCCCATCATGACTCCAAAAATTATAAAAATTAATAAATGCATTTCACTCGTGTAAGTAAAATCAGATAATTCCAATACACATTGCTCTCAATGGTTAAATACTTCCCTGAATTTTAAAACAAACTAAATAAAGCCTATAGTTCAATAATGACTCTGTGTGGTTTCATTAAAAGTTACATTTTGACAGTTTCTCAGAAGGCCAACACTTCATAATTAATGAACGTTCAGCCAAAAGGTTGACCTTCTGAGTGATTGGACAAGCACAAACTTAGAAGGAAAAAAAATTGCTTTCAACTATTTATTGAAGCCTAAGAGCTGTTATCTTTTAGAATGAAGGTAAGTTCTGGAACCATGCCTGAGAAATTGGCTCTGTGTGTTAACATTTGAGAGTTCCTTTTACAATAAAAAATCCATGCTATATACTTTATTTTATGCTATATTTAAAAGAAGAGAAATTGTGAAAAGCTTCAGCTACCATGATCATTAGTGGCCTCCTTTAAAGGTTTCTGAGACTGAAATCCCGAGAATGTGAAACCTAAGTTATCAGGCATTTGATATAAATAGCTCCGGCATTCATTTCCAAGCTAAATCTACAGAGCCTCTACTGCCATGTGGCTTCCTCCTCTCTGGGATTGAGTCAGTTAGTTCATTTACTCAAAGGTTACTGCTAATAAGATCAAGGTTGCAGGTGCAACCTAATGAAAACAAACTTTTAAGCCAAACACATCTGGATTTGAGTTCCAGTTCAGCCCCTTAGAAGCTGACTGATCTCAAATATGTTGCTTAGCCTCCCTGATGCTTAGTTTCTTCACATTTAAAATGGAAGGGTAGCACCTCTCCCATATTTCTGTGTTTTAGCATGAAACAGTTAGAATAGACTGCAGTTAGCATTGATACACTTGGTTCAGGGCCTGATACATAATATTCTCTCAATGAATGATAATTGTGGTTTTAATTTTTTATTAGAAAAACACTTCACTGTACACATTTTTATTCTACTGATCATTAGTTAGCAATATCCAAATATCAGCAAAAGCATTGTTCTGAGAATGTATAGAAGCCTATACACCTGCTTATATTTTGGGGCCCACCAAAAATTTCAGGTGTTCCAACAAGAATTCTTTATCCTTTTGTATAACAATTATAATCAGTTCTATCCCAATGATTGAATGAATTTTAAGAATAAGCATGTAAAATAACAGTGCCAGCTCATATATGCTGAATAAGTTGTGTTCAATGGATGATTAAATGGATGGTTAGGTGAATGAACTATTTAAAACTATGGGGCACTCAGAAACAAAGCTTGAGGCAAGAGACTAAAGATTCACTTACATGTTGACACTGACTTGGTCTACGACCTTGAGAAATTTTCTAATTTTATTTGATTCTCAATTTCTTCCTCTTTAAAATGCAGGGGTTTGATATGTAATGTCCAGCCACTGTCCCTCTCCAGTTCTGAAGGGCTATGATTCACACAGTGAGGAAACTTGACTTAGGAGGCAATTTGTTTATAGAAAAAGAAGAGGTGATAGAATTTAAGTCCCTCGAGCTCTTATATTCCATCTGTTTTCTCTTCTAACAGACTTTTGAAAAAGTTTCCAAATATATATTATTTGACCAACCAGAGAATAGAAAGTGCATGAGGAAATTCTGCAATGAAAATGAACACACCCAAGAGACCTGATTTTAGAAAAGAGAGGCTTAGAGATGGGACTTTGGGAGAAAAACTCTGAAGGGTCAGCCGGTTTGTTGTAGAGGGTATCAGAATATGTCATCCCAATATATGCCACTTTTGGCATATTGATGACTTTGAGCTACAGGAAATTGAGAATAAATAGATAAACAAAAAGTATTCTGCCTTCTCCTTATTTATTTAAAAGCAGGGCATAAATTTGTAAAGGTGGCCCTGCTCCTTCCTTTCTCTACTGGGAAGGACAGAAGTTAATCACCAGAGAAAACTCTAGACCCTTATCAGCCCAGAGAAGTCACCAGAGGAATCTACATAACAAACCTTACTAAAACTAGCCCTTATCTTCCACTAGTTTCCACCATATATGAGGGTACTTCTAAGCATCCATGGAAAAATAGAATTAAAAGATAATACTCATCTTTCCGTGAACATTTTGAAGTACCCTCATACATATGTGATGCACATGTTAATAAACTTCTGTTTGTTCTTCTCTTGTCCATCTGTCTTTTGTCAGTCTAAGTTACAAGTTACAAGTCCCAGCCAATGAACCGAAAATGAGTAGAGGGAAAATAACTTTTTTTCTCCTCTGCATTTGCTAGTCTACGGCTTTTCATGAAGACAGTTGGTCAACACTTCCTGGTATTTTTCACTTGCTTATTAATTCATTTATGTGGAGTATACTAACATTTATAAAGCAAATGTATTTCACAGGGCTTAGCTTCCAAGGCCCTGTAGTTTCAGGTATAGCCTAACTTTTTAAAATTACACATACAAATGTTAAGCTTGCAAAAGGCAGGAAACTTTCCCCGGGCTAAAGTCTCTGTTGTAGATAAAGAATTGTAGCACAGCAAAATCATTGGCTCTAAGGGCAGATGTCTTTGGTGCAGCTAAACCTAATAATTGTTGCCATGACAATTATCTTACTGTTCTTTTTGTAACAACCTATGTTCCTTTTCTGTAACTTTCTGGTCTGGAGAATAAATACTGAGATATAACCCTCCTTCAGTGTTATTTTTCTGAGGAATGCTTCTCTCTTAAGGGTTCCTGGAAAATTAACCCCTCTGGGGCCTCTCACAGCTCAGAAGATATGGGTTTTGAGTAATCCTTTGCATCTCTATCGCCCTGGGGCAGAGGTGACACATTTATTTATTCAACCAATGTTTGTTAAATGGTTGCTATTTGTGTGGCATCCTGCTAGGGTAAGATTGTAAAGATGAATTGGATATACGTTCTGTCCTTAAAGAACTTATTCTTGAGTAGGGATGATAAAGCATGTATATAAACAGAAAAATGTTCTGAAAGATATGAATGAAAGTTACATGGGATTTAAGAGGAAGAATGATCTAATTTCAGCTAGGTAGATGGCAATGAATGGAGGAAAGTAAGGAAAATATCTTTTAGAAGATGGAATTCAATGAATCAATTCACACACATACATACACACACACACACACACACTCACACACACACACAC
>NW_007737993.1:7086-26163 GCF_000696425.1 Galeopterus variegatus
AACAAGCAAATGGAGGGGACACACTTGGGTGGGAGGGGGGATAGGGAGGAGGGAGGGAGGTTTCGGTGATGGGACATAATAATCAACTACATTGTATATTGACAAAATAAAAATAATAATTAAAAAAAGAAGATGGAATTTTAGTGGGATTTAAACATCTGTGGATTAGGCAGAAGGGAATTTCTGACTGGGGAAATAGTGTGAACAAAGCCTCAAAGGAGCAGAAACCTGGATGTAGTTTGACTATACATTTGGGTTTATGAAAGGGAGCAATAGGAAATATACATTTAAAAGTGTACTGTCAGATTGAGGGGACCCTGAATTTCATACTAAGAGGTTTGGTCATAATTTTCTAAGCTAAAGCAAGGCATTGGAGGTTTTGGATAAGGGAAATGGAAGAAAGTTGTGTTTCAGTATGGGAACCCCTGATAAAGAGTTTGGCATGGTGGTTGTAAACTGAATTTTGATGGACTGATGCCCCCAATAAAGTTCTAACCAAGATCTCTCTCTTGTCCAGGCTGCTGATGTACTTCTGCAACAGGGAGCTAATGTCAATGTTCAAGATGCAGTTTTTTTCACTCCATTGCACATAGCAGCATACTATGGACATGAACAGGTGAGTCAGACAGTAAGATTCCCAAACGCTAGGGGACCACTTAAGTTTGCAAATTGTTGTTGTGTCCTATCTTCACAGAAAGCATACTTGAGATATCCTTTAATTATTCTTGCTATATTATCATCAGCTCCACATTTAAGGAGCTTGTAGATTGGTATAAACATTATAGCTCCCATGTCATTCATTTTTACTGACTATCTCAGTACAGAATGGAGGTAGAAGAATACACTAGTAAGTGAGAAGTCACAGGAATCAGTCAGCCTGGATGTGAAAAATTTTCTAGCTTTATGACCATGTGTAACTTATATAATCCCTCTGTTTTTTATTTTTTTTATCTATGAAAAGGGAAAAATATTAATGGTACCTACCTTATAGGGTTGCCTTTATAATGAGATATAAATTAAGTATGTGGAAAATGCTCAGTAAATGTCACTGTGATGATACTAATGAAAATAACAATAAAACAAATCATAAAGGTCCTTCCAATGGTTCTCTGGAAAAAAATGTCTTTCAGAAACTTTGTTTTCTCTTTTCTACTGTCATGGGATGTGGTAAGCTGAAAAATGTCTCCTGAAATATGTTCACATTCTAATCTCTGTGAATTAATAAGAGGTTAAAATGATGCAAGATATGGGCCACAAGCTAAGTTATGCAGGCAGCCTACAGAAGCTGAAAAAGCAAGGAAATGGAAGCTTCCAGGAGGCCACAACCCTGCCAACACCTCAATTTTAGACTACTTACCTTAAGAATTGTAGGAGAATAAATTTGTGTTATTTTACATCAATATGTCTGTGGTAATTTGCTACAGTTGCAATGGGAAACTAGTACATGGAATAACCTAGATAACTAAAAAACAATCACTAAATGTGCTTTATTTATATAATTTCTTATATAATTGTGTAACAGGTACATATTTATAAAATTTGATATTCTATAATAAAATAATAATACACACAGAATGCTTCAAAATTTTTAATGTACATTTGTTCAATAAATAATTTTATTTGACTTTCACAATGACTTTATGAACTCAATAAGAGCTACCAGGTGAGTGAGCTCTTACAGTGAAACAGGCACTATGCTAAAATCTTTGTTTTGTTTTTTTTCTAATTTTACCACAACTCTAATATTAACTGTTATTCGCCCCTTCTTATCAAAGGTACTCATGAAGCTCTATCAGGTCAGGTATCAAGCCAGAGTCATTCAGCTAATAAGTAGAAAAGCCAAAATGTGTACTCAGGTGTCTGATCCCAAAGCCCATATTCGTTCTGTTGTACCAAAACACCTCTTCTTATTCCTTTTCAATCAGTCAGACAAATCATAAAGTCCAGGCAATTTGCCTACGTGGTGAAACCAGAATGCAAGGCAATGTGTTCTAACTCCAAAGTCCATTGATGATTTTTAAGCGTAATATTTCGAAAGACAAAACTTTCATGTGCCACTTTTAAACACTGCTCTTCACCTATTCTCCAGGAACTAAAGAGAACCAAATAAAACAGACATATAAATGTAATTGGATAACCAAACATAACTGTTCTTTAGACACCCCATTTTCACCCTTTCTCATTTTATCTCCCTAGGCTCTTGCAATCATGGAGTAGAATTACACCTTTTTAACTGCCTAAGGGTCGTGTTACTGCCCCGCTTGAGGGTACCAAGATGAAAATCAAACTTACTTGTGTCTCTGTGCGTTCTGGTCATTGTGCCTTTATTTCTCTGTTAGCTGTCATATGCTTAGACACTCTCAGACTGCGAAGCGTGACCTATAGCTAGGAAAGATTGCTCATTTCATTGATGTGCTTGCTCAGAGTGCACTGGAGTGCACGGGAGAACTGGGCACTGAAAATGCTTTTAAAAGTACAGGGTCCAAAAGCCCAAGTGATGGAAAAATTCTGTACTTTTCTGACTTCAGGCACACACAGAATATATAAAAGCACATTTTATTTGTAGAATCATCCTCTTTGGTGATTAACCTCCTCACCTAAAAGAAACATAAAGAGCTTCTATGCATGTTGGTTGGAGAGCCAAATTTGTTTACTTTCCCTGAAAATGTAGTCACAGTTTTATAAAATTATGCTAAAACGTGGATGGCCCTTTTATGATAAGGGACCCACTTTCTGTGTATGAAGACAGCACATAAGGAATTTATGGAGGCTATTGTCATTTGCTAAAATATGCTGACAAAGAGAATGGTACGTTTGATATATAAATGTGCCTAATGTGCCGTGTTCCTTGCCATTTGTTTATTTACTTATTTTTAAGTGCAAGAGTAGATGTTTTGTACCAAGAGCAATATTTCCTAAGTATGAAATAATAGTGCTTAATGGACAATCGATTTGAGAGATAGTTTAAATCTGTCCATCATAAAGTCACATAATCAGAATTTACAGAGTCTGTGTAAGTGAAAATATCTGCATAGGAGTGCAGGGTTCTTGAGACTAAACTTCTGCTGTTCCGATTTCTCATGATTTAAGTCTTGATCTGCACATCAGACAACAAAGGGATAAAATACACATGCTCCACATTGGTGCAACCACTTTTACTAACAGTTATCGAGTGCCAGCCACTTTTCTAAGTGCTTTACATGTAATAACTTATTTAATCCTCACAACAGCTCTACGAGGTAAAGCTATTTTTATTCCCATCTTAACGATCAAGAAACTGAAATATCAAAAGATTAAATAATTTGTTCAAAGTGATGTAGATAATAAGTAGAAGCCTGATTCCAAGACGCTTGCTCTTACCACCTACATTCAATAGGAAATCCATTTCCCCACATCCCACCAAACTAATATTTTGCCTAGAATATTTATAAAAATCTGCAATATTCTAAATAGGTTTCTACGCAAGGCATGCTTATTGCTGCTGCATAGTTTTAGCTCAATAGGAAATCCATTTCCCCACATCCCACCAAACTAATATTTTGCCTAGAATATTTATAAAACATCTGCAATATTCTAAATAGGTTTCTACGCAAGGCATGCTTATTGCTGCTGCATAGTTTTAGAGCTTGAATTCACTTTTGTGCTGACAGCTCAGTGGTCAGGACAGTTCAGGGATCCTCCCTTAAGTGTTATTTTAATGACTTCGGTGAATCCTAACTTAACTTTTAGGATCACTGAGATGGCTTTTGAAATTCTCAGTGGAAGCTATGTCAGGTTTAGAGGAATTATTTGGAAAGTTCCTAAATATACATGTAAATGACTCAAAAGAATCCCATCAGTTACCTGAAACATCTCCCAGAAAACTCCTCAGCACTTCGTCACTTCTTCCCTCTCTGACCCTTTGGATGTCGTATCTCAGCTAATTGAGGGCGATGCCAGGGTTATGGTCACTATCTCCCACTTACTCCCACATCCAGAAAAGGACCCAGAACTCCAGTAGCAAGTTGACCAGCAGTGATCTGTGCATGGAGCTGCCATGAAAATCAAGAATCAAATAAACTAATGCTGGCTCTGGCCAGAGGAGACTTCAGAAAAGATTGTTCAGAGAAGACCATGGGTAACTTTAGAGAGGATTATTTATGTACAATGAAGATCTATGTTATGGAATTGACAAGAGAGGTGATACTAAAGACAGGAAATGTCAAAAGTAGGTTTTCAAAGCCAAAAATTGTGAAGAGATTTTTTTTTACTTTTTCAAAGCTCACTCGTATCTCATCTAGTTCTCACAATAATTCTGAAAAGTAATGGTAAATAACATTGTCTCAGTTCACCAATAAAAATAAAAAATAACATTTACAGAACATATACTATACGTTAATCATGGTGCTATTCATATTGAACAAATTATCTCATTTGATACTCACAACAACCCATGAGTTAAATCTTAACTATTATTCTCTTTGTACATATGAAGAAACTTAGGTTTAGATAAGTTGACTCATTCTCTCAGGGTCACAGAGCTAATATAAATCAGATTCTAGATTTGAACTTAGATTTTGATTAGTTATAGCCCCTCACAATAAATCTTTCCCCTTGTCCAGGAATTAGTAGAGATGGTTGCAAATGACATAGTCCAGGACAAGAAAATATGGGAGGATGGTTTCTGGATAGTTTTCAGGAAAGAATTTCTAAATTTATAAAAAAGGGGCTGATCCCTTGTTCCAAAAAGTAGAGGTATTTCCTTACTCTGCTCTGTGGACTCTGGTTTGTAATGCCTGGAGCTGCTGCAGCTTTCTTGCTACCATGAGGGTTTTCATCCCACTTGCTAAGCATGTTAGAAAAGAATGTTAGAAGGAACTTGAATTCTGACAAGTTATTATGCTGCTGTATTAATCAACTCTGGAATTGCTCCAGTTTTGGACTTCTTATTGGGTGATATTATAATAAATTCCTTATTGTTTAGGCCAGTTGAGTTAGGATTTTCTGTTATTTTCAGGTGAAAATAACCTAAGAGAATGCATTAATGATATGTGTTCTTCCATATTGCTGAAAGCTTTACATTATTATTTGACTTTTGTTACTAATTTCAAACGAATGGATCCTCTAGGTAACCCGTCTCCTTTTGAAGTTTGGCGCTGATGTAAATGTAAGTGGTGAAGTTGGAGACAGGCCCCTCCACCTAGCATCTGCAAAAGGATTCTTTAATATTGCAAAACTTCTGATGGAGGAAGGCAGCAAAGCAGATGGTAAGATTATTTGTTTAGAAGACCTTTGCTATCATTGTCATTTACTTTTTAGTTGTTCTGCTCTTACTTACTGGAGAATAATCTTAAAGTTGATTAATCCTGTAGTCAAGTACTAATTTGTTCCATGTCTTAATTTATTATTTTTAATATATCTATTAAACCTACATATAAATCTTTTTTACAGGTTTTAGCTCAATTCCTAACATATTAGGTGCCCCAATGGAGTAAGGAGTTTCCTAGATAAATTAGTCCTACTTGTAGTTATTCACTAATCTTTTCTTTTTTAATTGAGGTATAATTTACACATAACAAACTATCAAATATTAAGTGTGCAGCCTAATGAATATTTACTTATTCATACATCCACATAAAAACTACCCGGATCAAGATATGAAATATTTTATCACTCTGGAATGTTCCCTTTGCCCTCATTTCAGTAAATAGCCTTCACTATCAAAGTTAATCAATATTCTGTCTTCTATTGCATAGATTAGTTTCATCTGTTATTGAAGTTGATATAAGTTTGTGACTGGCTTCTTTTGTTTAACAAGATGATTTTCAGATTCATTTATATGGTTGTATGAATCATAGTTTTCTCTTTCATGTTATTGATGATAGCATGAATATACTACAATTTGCATACCCATTCTCCTTTAGTGGATATTTTAATATTTCTAGTGTTTCACTGTATCAGTCTATTTGTGTTGCTATAACAGAAATACCTGAGACTGCGTAATTTATAAAGAACAGAAGTTTCTTTGGCTTACAATTCTGGGGGAGCTGCATCTGTCATGGGCCTCAGGCTGCTTCTACTCATGGCAGGAAGCATCAGGCAGCCGGCAGATACAAGCAGATCACATGGTGAGAGGAGGCAAGAGAGAGAGAGGGGAGGTGCCAAGGTCTTTTAAACAACCAGCTCTCGTGGGAACTAATAGAGCAAGAACTCACGCATTAATCCCCCCTCCCCCAGGGAGAGCATTAATCCATTCGTGAGAGATCCACCTCCATGACTTAATCAGTTTCCAACACTGCCACATTGGGGATCAAATTTCCACATGAGTTTTGGAAGGGACAACACATCCAAACTCCATCGTTCTCTGTTATGAATATGGCTGTCAGTTACATTCTTATTCAAGTCTTTTTGCGGACATATGCATTCATCTTTCTAGAGTATACATATAGGAATGAAATTGGTGGATCAAAGAGTATGCATATGTTTAGCTTTTTAGGAAATTTTCAGATAGCTTTCCAAAGTGTACTATGTTTCAATCCAACAGCAATATATGAGAGTTCCAGTTGCTTCCCACAGCATCCCCAATAATTGATATTATACTACCATGATTTTTAATAGAGATAGAATTTGAGTGTAATTAGGCTGGAAAAAAGCTTTAGAATACATGGAATGACTTTAAATTCGGTTAATAGGACAGAACTTCCCTCAACTTTTTATTTGTTTTAATTATAAAATAAAGTTTGGAAAGTTGATTAAAGGTAGAATATTGAAAAAATATCTTTTTTTCACTCTTCCTCACAAACTTTATTTTTTTACACAAACTCACTCAGAGTTACGTCTTGCCATTAAATTCTCTCAGGCATATCCAACATTTTTCCGTTGACCCCAAGAGATCTAATTAAAAGCCCATCTCTAAGAGCTGCTGGCCTTTTTGCAGCAGGAACAGTACACATTTCCAAAAGGACATGGTTGTCAAAACTCTAGAACTGCTAGTTCCTTGGTCTAAAATTCAGATTAACATTTAGTTAATAAAGCTAATCAATGTTTTCATCTCCTCATAAGGAAAACACAAAGGCTTCTACAGACAATTGTGGCAAGAAGCAAGGGCAATTTCCAGTTTTCATGTTGGAAACAGGAGGCACTTTATTTTGTAAAATTTGAAAAACATAGTTCACATTGTTTTCTATAAGCTAGTGTGCAATAATTCAGGCATCTACCTACAGTATTATTATAAACAACCTGTGTTGTCAAGACGTAAGGAATATTGTTCTGTGCACCTCTTTTAAGCAATCTCTTTCATTCTGTTAGTTTAGAATAGGCAGAGGTACACCTGTGTGAACCACTGAACACATAATTGTGTTTTTGAAACTGCTTCGCTCTTCCAAGAGGTCGGGAGCTGCATCACCATTTCCTTTTATTATCCAGCCAACCTTAGCTTTTTATTCCTCTGCACAACTCCAACTCTTGGTAGTGTCAAAATGAGTGTCATTTATGATCAGCATGTTTCTAGGATCAAAAGACTCCTGCAAAAGTCATTGAAATGTGTATTGCACTCACATTCTCCTTACTGTATTAGCATCATGTGATAAAATTTTTAACATTTTCTTTCTGACACTCACAAGTACTACATGCCTCCTACTCAATCATTTAAAAAAATCAAGAGACAGCATGACTCAGATTTTTAAGTATTTTTATTTCCTTCTACTACATGCTTGATATTTAAGTCCCTTTTGCACTTATCCAATTGCAAAAAATAAATCACATCTGCTGTGCCAGTAAACACTGTGTAGATAATTAGTTAGTTCACTTATTTCAAAATGTAGGTAAGCCTCCAGATGATTTATTTTAGATATAGACCTTGCCAGTGGTAAATGGACATAAGAGGAAGATTAAATGAATGACCTCAAAGGAGTACAATTTGAAATTTGGTATTTACAGTATGTTCCCATGGTAACAGAATGTCACAAATGAAAAATTCAGGTTACAAAATTAGCTAACTTGTAATTCTGAAAGCAGTCTCTTCAGTTCAGCATGTTTGGGAAGCTGACCTATTCAGTCAGATATGTTTAAGTCTCTGGTCTCCTCTGTATCTCTTAGGGCAATGAAAGAGGAGAAATGTAATGCCTATTGAATGCGATTGGAAAGGTCAAAATATTGCTGGACTGATAAGAAAACATAGTGATACAGTCCTCAAAATTTATGGTTTTGATAACGTTGAAAATGGAAAAATTTTAATTCAGATTTTATTAATTTTTGTCATCCAAATGTTAAGTGCTATAGTTCTTTTAAATAATACAATTTTTTAACATGAAACTGGATATTACGGAAAACCACAAAAAATTCCTAGAGCACGCCCAGTAAGAGGAACTGTTTTATTTTTTAAATATATTTTGTTGGCATTATTACACTGACTTGCTATTGAAAGTTTATTTAAGATGCATTGGGAGTTATTTGAAAGAGCCTCTGGGATATGTTGACATTTCTGGATTAACTGGAAATTTCATCTTCCAGGCCAATAAGCAGAAATAAGGAAGCAGCAGCATCCATCCACCCACCCCTTCACCCAATGTTTGTTTCAAAGGCATTACTTAATATCCACTCTCTTCAAAGTAAAGGATTAGGCACTAAATATTTTCCTAATAATTATTTATATGTATTCCTTTGTTTAAAATTCTCCTGTATTTAAATCTCTCAAGAAGATGTTAAGTTAAAGCAAATAGAATATCATACATTCAATTTTCCTGAGATAAGACATCATAATATATATAATTTTTTTGCCTTTACAAATTGATCCAAGACAAAACTAAGTAGATCACAATGACTGAAGCAAAGACACAGGTGTATACACATAAACTCTGTGTCTGATACCATATTTCTCCTAGCTTGTCCCTTCAGTTGGTATTTACATCTTCTTTGATGGGAAGAATGTCTAGGCCACTGCAGGTAATTCACCAAGTAGATGACCTAGCTTGAAGTTTATTGATTCCATTGGAGAAGGATAATGTCAAGTGGGGCTGGGGATAGCCAAAGTCAAATTATGTATTAATGGAAGATTGCACTGCAGTCTGCTTTACAATGTCCCTTCTGTACCTCAAAAACCCTTATGTGACCCTCCATATGCCCTGGGCTCCCAATTGTTCTCAAGCATTGATTCATGTTATTAACTTTCTCTGGCTTCGAACAGAATGTGAACAAAGGAAAAGTTTCATAAGAAAGGAAGACAATCAAAAGAACCAGGAACATTCTTTTGAAGAAAAGGTGTCTTTCTGAGCTACTCATTAATAAAATAAGATTTAAAGATTTATTTTTCAATAACAACATTGGGAGGAGAAGCCAAGTGACTTTATTAAAGATCTTTCAACAATAAAATGAAAATGGTTGTATACAAATATAATAGCTAAATCAGTGTTCATTAATTTTTCAGTGATGATTATAACAGTAGTAATCCCTTTCTATTCTCCATCATTTTTTAAAAATGTTTTCTTTTCTTCAGTTCTTTCACTTCTACAGATAATTTCTTGAACCAGAGTGAATAGCTATTGTTAAGGGCTATTATTTTCTATTTTGAATAAAGCACCCTGCGCAGATGGACAAATTAATCAAATAATAAAACAAATGGCTTCAGAGCAGTTGACCCAATTATTTTAGTTGTAAAAATTGAGTTAAAGCCAGATCCAGAATTGAGCCGTTCGGTATTCAGTTATTATTACTTCAGGCTTGTAGTTATTAACTATTATAGTTATTTGAGAATATGAACTCCATGCATTTATAGATTATTGGTCTTAGCACTTAGCAAATTTCTAAGAGGGAAATTCGTGAAAAGGTAGAGTAACTTTTAGTAAGGATCTAATATGTGCCAGGCATCATCATGCTTTCCAATCACGATATCCTTTAATCCTTTCAGGATTCCTGCAGCAAAGGTGTTATTATATCCAGTGTTAGTGATAAGACATCAGTATCTCTACCACCTAACACAGTGGCTGGTGCAGTGATCATTTGATACTTGCTGAGGAACGAGAGTGTATCAGTCAAGATTTTTTACTTTCAAGCGCTGGAAACTAACTCTTGCTAATTTAAGCATAAAAGGAGTATATCAAAGACTATCAACTCGCACGCAGAATCTTACATGGAACAATGTAGAAAGCCAGATCTGGAATACTCACAGTGAGGAATAACATCCAATATCACAGCCCAAACTGGTCCTATGAAGACACACTGCCACCCCTGCTAGGCACACATCAACACTGTGCTTCTGGCACCAACAGTGCAGGACATTAAATCAGTGTCTAGGATTGCTACCAATCCAAATTGGGTGGCACTATTGCCACCACTGCCACATTGCCAAGATAGATTAGGCCCTTTTCTGCTGTGTCATCAGCTCTGAAGTCAGTCTGATATGGTGTGTTAATCAGAGGATTCTACAGATAGGTGTCCATAACAGGGCACTGTTGAGAGTGATAGGGTCAGTATTAAGAATTGTCCCAGGATAACAAGCCTATACCAGGACATAGAGTTGCCCTCTGCTAATCCTGTGCCCTAGTTGCAAAGAGATCTTGGAAAGCACATTTTCAGCTTCTATGATAGAACGTGGTCTTGGCTTCTCATCAGTACTTGCAATGTAAGGAATTCCCTAAATGTCAAAAGAGGCAGTGAAGCTGGGTGGTCCAAAGATAAGGACAAATGCCCACTACTGAGTGAGCAATTCAATTTTAGGTAACCTATCTAAAGTAACACAATTAATGAGGTCTACTTCACTCTAAAGTGCTTTTTCTTTTTATTATATCATGCTTTGAATACTGTAGTATGGCAATTCTCAGCTAAGGGCATACCTCAGAACCTACTAAACAGTGTTGTAAACATATGTATTGCAGGGCTCCACTCTAACCTACTGAACCAAAATCTCTGGGAATGTTGCTCCGGCCAGGATCTGTAATTTTCAACCTTCTTCAGAGGAAAAAAAAAATCAATTTGAAAAGACATACTTGTGGAAATAAGGCCACAAGTATCTTTTTGAAGCTTATTAGTTTCCTGAACTATTCCATTTTGCAAGGTAGATTTGATTAGATATGTTCCATAGAATTTACGGGAGCTAGAAAAAAGCCTGTTTAACATGGTAATAGGCAATAGGATAGAATTATAACTTTTAAAATTGGTTACACTTAATTTCCTTTATTATTATCATTAATTGGCAATTTCCAGGACTCTCTCAGGCATTTAGAAGTGTCCATGATACTACACATAGAAATGTTGAGAAACAGCATTCTGGATAACATACATTTTCCTTTCTTGCTGATAACAGTGAATGCTCAGGACAATGAAGACCATGTCCCACTCCATTTCTGTTCTCGATTTGGACACTACGATATAGTAAAGTACCTGCTCCAAAGTGATTCGGAAGTTCAGCCCCATGTTGTCAATATCTATGGAGATACTCCTTTGCACCTGTGAGTATTATATAGCGTTCCATAGATCCTCCAAGTATACTGCATGTGCCTTCTTACAATTAACAAAATATTTTCTTCAAATCTAGGGCATGCTACAATGGCAAATTTGAAGTTGCTAAGGAAATCATACAAATATCAGGAACAGAAAGTCTGACTAAGGAAAACATCTTCAGTGAAACAGCTTTTCACAGGTAAAAGGATATTTAAGTGCAATAGCTGCTAAACTTAGCTGACACCCTACAGCACCTGAAGTTGTGTACATAAAGCAAGAACAAATAGTGGCAAATGTTGCAATCAGAGTGAGATAACAGAGGTAGGGCAGAGGGCAAGGATCCCAAGCTAGAAGCACAGAAAAAAGGTGGAGGCAGATGCTGCAGTCAGTACAACAGATGGGGCCAGAGCCAGATGCTGCATTGCTGGCTGCAGCCACAAAGACAAGGACTGATGTTGCCAAGCAACAGGCATATCAACATCTGTAAGCATATTGCTTCTATTTCTTTTCACTCTGTGGAAAGGTGCCAAAAGGGGCTGTGCCCATGATCCTCCTCCGACAAGAATCTCATTACCAGAATTCATCAGCATCAAATGTGACACTTTTTTCCTTACCACTTAAACCTTATGTGCAAATGTGTCTACCTATCTAAAACATCCATCTGTCAGCCCATAAAAGCCTAGTCAGGGAGGCCACGAAAATGCCTAAGAAGGCATTAGCTCTTTTCTAGGAATCCATGAAAGTCCTTTACAATGTGCTCTAGGAGAGAAAAGCACCCTGAAGGAGCAGCTGGGATTGGAAGAGTTACAACCAAAAAAAAAAAAAAAGAAAGAAAAGAAAAGGTTGCTAATAACTTATAACCATAGCCCCCTAAAAAGTCCAAAAGGAAGGAGGATGTATTATAAAATGTAAAGCCCTAGTTTTAAATAAGTTACTATTTTGCTATAAAAGTAAAAGCATAGTAATTTGAATTTATTAAATTTTAAATATAAGATCATTTACCTACACATTACATTACACACTTCTTGGCTAGTTCTCTACTTCTAAAAAAAATGTATTTGGGACTAATTTGTTGTTTACATAATGTTTGTATTGCAGTGGTGAATAATAAAGATGAAGAGATTCCTTTTTTCATACTAAAGTAAAATTAAGCTTGTGCCTCTGCATCAGGCATCAACCTGTCAAATTTCACTTTGATTGTCAGATTTTTCTTATTAACCAAAGAGGTCAGCTAAAAGGGAGGTGAAGAAAACTACCACTTACGGAGTAGTGACTGTGCCAGATGGTTTGCTTTCATTATCTCACTTAATTTTCATTACCATTGTGACAGTGGATTTATTACCTCTCTTTTACAGATGAAAAAATTGAGGTTTAGGGAAGCTAAGTAACTTGCCAGAGTTTCTTAGGGCTAGAAAATAATGTAGTAAATGCCTGCCTAATTACAAATCTTGTGTTTTTTACCTGTTTTCATATTCTAGTGCCAAAATATTTTGTCTGTTTTCTACGTAGTAACAAAACTGATACAAGAACTCTTCAGATCATACCTTCAGTCCAAATGGATCAGTAGACTCTGTCCCTGGAGGGGACACTTGGCAGAACTGATATGTTTTGGTTGCTGGTATCCTCTTTCCCCATTAGGTCATGCCTGTTTTAGCTGACACCTCAGGCTAGTTTTCAAATCATTTTGCTGCTATGTGCACATAAATTGGAACCAACTGTAATCAGAGGGTGACTGTTATCTCCAGAAAGTTGTCTATATGGAAAGATTTGTGAAGTAAGTTAAAAGTTTGTACCCATTGTTTTATTTTCTGTAAGTCTATGGCTACTAGTAGTAACAGATTAATATTTTTATTCTATTCATTTTAAGCACATATTTATAAAAGAAATTTCTTTTATATGGAGAATTCGTTATGAATACAAATTTTTTATGTACAAATCATAGTACTTTGCACATAGTAAGCACTCAAAACATTCTATTTTTTTCATGTTTTATTTATTTTTTATTGATTCATAATTGATTATATATATTTTGGGGATTCAATGTTGACATATGTTGATCAAGTCAATATTATTAGTATGTATATTGTTGCAAACTGTACTTATTCTTTATGCCCCTTGTCCAGCCTCTCCCTAACCTCTTCTCCTTCCCCGCTTCCACCACTGATAACCCTAGATCTCTTCTCTTCTTCTGAAAGAGTAATGGTTACGCTCTTGATTTGTTGCCTAGATGATCTGTCCAATGCTGCATGGTGTGTTCAGGTCCCCCGATATTATCATATAGCAGATGCTTCTTCTTTCACTCTGGAATGGGCTTTGTGGAGAGACACATCCTATTCTTTTCTTTGGTCTCTTCTGGTGACTCTCCTTGTGTCAATACACTCCATGGCTGGCAGACCAACTGCATGGTGGTTGTGACATATAGCCACTTTTGTGGCAGCCATGGTTACTGTGGTGGCTATGGTGGGCCACCCACATGGAAGTGATGATGTTTTTGGCATGCTCCTTGGCACTGGTGGTGTGCCTGGTTGGGGGGGGTCTAGTCCCCAGCACCATGCTCTGGGCCCCCGGGCAGGGCCCTGAAGTGCTGGTGGTGTGGCTGGTTGTGGGCAGGTGTTCTGGTCCCTGGCACCATGCCCCAGGCCCCAGGGAAGGCCCGAAGGTGCTAGCAGTGTGCCTGGATGTGGGAGTGGGGTCCTGTCTCTGGCTCCATACCTCAGGTCCCCTGGTGGGCCCCAAGGCATTGGTGGTGTGCCTGGGCCAGAACTAATTTTTTGTCCTTTGCTTACTTACTTCTAAAATGGGGGAACTTCCTATGGGAAGCAGAACTTGAGCTGTGTTATTGAGCTAAATTGATGTTTTGCTGCTGTTTCTCTAGGGAAGACTTTTTGTGCAGCCCAGGGTTTAACGGTTGACCTTCTAGGTACTTCCGGCTCTCCAGAGACCCAGTGAACCTGGGTTGTGTAGAAACTCTGATACAGGCTTGAGTCTTTTCATGAAACTGCACCCCATGCAATTCTGCATTCCTGACCAGTCTCTCTGAGTGGACCTATGCTGACTAGGGGGCGGATCAGCTGTCCTTGCTGTGTCCCAGTGTTCTCCTGGTGGGCCTGTCTCCCCTACCGCCCATGCTCCAAACACTTCCCATTGGATGGTCCCTTGTGTTGACTAACCAGCCTCTGAATGGCTCCCCTTTTTCAGCTGTTCTGCTCCTCACTCCTGCATGGATCCACAGGAACCCTATGAGAGGTCTTGCTGTCCTGGGGACCACCAAGGCCCTCTTCTCCCTTGCCACCTTCAAGTAACTCCATCTGAAGGGCATAGCTGCAGCTTCTGCCAGCTCCTGCTCCATGTGCTCAGCAGTTCCAACATTAAAGCAGCCATGGCCCAAAACACTCCAAGCAGTTTTTTCTTTCTCTCATTGTGGCTTCTCCCCCTTCATGACTTCATGAACTCTGTAGGCCTCTCCTCCTCTTCCCCTGAGCTCCAGCAGCCCCAGCTTGGCTGATGGTACATTTTTATAGTTGTAAATTGGTTGATTTGTGGGAGAGAGTGAAACCGGAGACCGTCTCTTCTGCCATCTTGACTGGAACTCCCTATTTTTTTATATGTATGTGTACACATATGTATATGTACATATGTGTGTATATGTATATATAGGTACACACAGACACATATATATACATACAAATATATTCAGAACTCATCATTTCCTGTAAATAGTTGCTTTGAAAAGGAACAATGGATCAATTCAGACAATGGATTATTAAACGTTTAGTGTTATGTGTCCTAGTTATAATGCAAATAGTTAATAGTGATATCAGACATTGCACTGAGAAGGTGGCTTTTTATTTACTCAATTATTCAAGAAAGAGTTATTAAGAACCTGCCTTGTGTTGTTGCTGATAGGGACATTAAAATGGCAGAATCTCTTCCCTCTTTAAAGGAGCTCTATTGTGAGGTATCAGGGTAAACAGAGATGTCCATTACCATAACACAGTGTAGTAAATGCCATAGAATGAAATGACAAGGAAACAGAGGAGAAAGCAATGAATTCTACCTTTGGTTTACAAGAAGATTTCATACAGGGAACAAAAGTGCTGGATAAAGGATAAATGGTATCTTGTTAAAGAAAAATTACTTGGGTAAGGCCATCCCAGGAAGAGAAAATAGTAAGGCCCAGTAAGCTATGTCTTCTTCTAGAACCAAATCCCTATACCCTTCCTTTAGTCATGACTTAGGTGGGGCTGTGCCTAATGCCAGCTTCTTCCAGTCACCTATGACATACCTCAGAGCTCACTGAGGTTTAAAAGTGGAGTATAGCTCATGAACTATAGCAAAAGCAGAGATATGAGGGAAACCACAGGAAAAGAAAATTTATAAGAACTAGTCAAAAAATAAAATTCAATAGTCATTTCCAGGCTTAATTTACCTTATACAAAATCTTTTTCTCTATGCATCTTAACTTTCCCAGTGAGCAGCAGAAATCAGAATGTAAATTAACTACTTAAACAAATCTAGTTGTAAAATTTATCTATAAAAATCTTAGTTTTGAGGGGCCCTAAAATATGTTAGTTTTTCCACAAAAACTTCCTCTTATCTAGAAAGAGCTGGTAATGCACAATCCTTTACAGCTTGTAATATGATTCTATAAGCATTAAGTTACTTGACATTTCAGCAACAATTTGGCAAATAAAGAAGGTCTTTATTATTATTCTTTACATGGTAAAACTAAAACTCAAAGAGGTTAAAGAATGTGTTCAAGGTCCGATGGCTAATGTGTGGCAGAGCGCTGGATTTTGAGTTCACAACCAATGCTCCCTCAGTAAAATTACAGCCTTGAAACCTTACCCTCTGGTCAAGGAAGTCTCTGCAAAAACTATGGATTGTTTTTCCAGGAAAGCATTTCAGATTGTGACCGAGACTTATCTAATGTTCTCAGGACCCTCCTGGATTCCTCATATGATTGTCACGCAGAATAATTCCTAGGTCCTACAGCTAACAATGCGTGGAACTCTTGCAACACTTTTTCTCCTTTTATGAAAAAAACTAATATCATAGGAAATACTTGATGATAAATGCTAAAAATTTCACACAACTTCTTTCTTGAAGGCCCAGATGTGAGACTCTTCAGGATTTTATCATTGTATGTGCACAGTTTTATTTACCCTTGATAGACAGTGCTCATTTGTCTTTCATCACCTCCTTCTCATCTCTGCTTCCCTTCTTCTTCCTTCTCGGTCTCTTTGACACTCTTACATACACACCAGCATCTAGAATATCCTGGGTTAATCAAGGTTTTATTAGTTGGCTAAGGCTGCCGTAAACAAAATAGCACAGACTGGGTGGCTTTAACAACAGAAATTAATTTTCTCACAGTTCTGCAGGCTACGAGTTCCAAAGCAAGGGGTCAGCAGGATTGGTTTCTTCTGAGACCTCTCTCCCAGGCCTGAAGATGCCTGCCTTCTTGCTGTGTCTTCACATGGTTGTCTCTGTGTGTCATCTGTGTCCTAAGACCCCTTTTTTATAAGGATATCAATCATATTGGATTAGGGCTCACTCTAATGACCCCATTTTAATTTAATTACCCCTTTAAAGATACTATCCTTAAATTCAGTCAGGTTATGAGGTTATGGGGGTTAGGGTTTTACCATATGAATTGGGAGGAGGACACTCAATTCAGCCCATAATAAGGGCTTTTTATTTTCTTTGGTTTTTTTGCAGCGCTTGTACCTATGGCAAGAGCATTGACCTGGTTAAATTTCTTCTTGATCAGAATGTCATAAACATCAACCACCAAGGAAGGGATGGGCACACAGGTAAGACTGTGGTGAGAACATCAATAGCTCTAGGTGCTTATCAGTGCTCAAGAACAGTAGTGCACCAAGGGGGAATGAAGCACTGACAGTGTGAGAGTCGTCCACCCCAGGGCAGATGGGTATTTTATCAAGTGACATCATTATGAATGGATGGTGAGTGGTGAAAATAAAAAGCAGACTGGCTTTTGCTCATTTTTATTACGGTGTTAAATTATCTACAGTTAAGGCACCCTTTTGTGGCCTGCACTAGTGACAGACTGACCATACTGCCCTGCCCTTAGTTTGGTGCTCAAGAAAAAATACCTGCTTGGGGTCTTTGTTCTTTTACTTGTGTAAAGATGCTAACGTTTGGTAATTACAATAGATGTATAAATATTATAAATTGCACTGAGCAAAAGATAGTCTGTCCAGAATCGAATACTTCTTTTGCTTAAAGTATTGTCTTGTTTGCTCAATAATAAAATTAATTGTTTATTAAAGAAATCAATCCTTACTTTACAATTCTGGAAACAATACTATTATGTGGTGATGACTGTCTGGAAAATCGGAGTGCAGTTTTCCTCTTCTCTCCTTTCATTCTTTAAATTCTTTTTTATTACAGGATTGCACTCTGCTTGCTACCATGGTCACATTCTCCTAGTTCAGTTTTTACTGGATAATGGAGCTGATATGAATCTAGTAGCTTGTGATCCCAGCAGGTCCAGTGGTGAAAAAGATGAGCAGACATGTTTGATGTGGGCTTATGAAAAAGGTATATTTTTAATCGTTGAGTCTCTACAGTGATACTTTGAACTGTGTGTATAGATTATGTCAATACATCAATAATTCCTTTGCTTGCATGACTTGTACACTCCCATTTTCTCTGTAGATTGTATTTGAGTCTCTGTGGACTTGGATCAAAGAGTCCAATAGACCATCATTAGAGTAGGCAACCTCTGGGCTGCAGATGAGCTAAAGTCATTCTCAGTATTAGCACCATGAAAAGGGAATGAACTATCTCATTTCTTAGTACCAGAGAAACAAAATTGTGATAGGTAATAAAAGTAGAGTGGACTTAGAGCTAGTTTTCTTTATCTCTTATATAGGGGAATTTTGATGTGGATTCACATTTTAAAAAAAGAAAAAATACAAGGGAAAAGAAGGAATATTTGTGAGATCTAACCCTACTGACAATGCCTATGCTGGAAAAATGTAAGGGAGCCAATGATTACTGCTTAAGTATAAAATTACGTGAGCTGAAAGTGGTAAGAGCCTGAGCACTGGTGTGAGAACACCTGGGTTTAAATCAAGCCATGTGAGTTATTTAATTTTGCTGAGCTCCAGTTTCTTCATCTGAATAATGAGGATGACAACCATCCTTCACAAGATTGTAAAGATTAAGTGAGATAATATGTCCAAATTGCTTAGAACAGTGGCTGGCATAAAATACCCAAAAATTGGTATTTTAGGGGTGAGTGGTAGCAGTGGTACTAGTGATGGTTCAGAAATAAAGATTATTGGTAACAGATTCTTTATTTCAAGGGAGAGGTAACTAGGAGCATTCAGAAGATATATTGTGCCTCATAAGTGAGCTCTGCATGTACACATAAGCTCCTAAGGAGTTGAAATTTTCAAGGAACGTGGAAGAGTACACATTGTCATTAAAATTGTAGAATTATAATTCAATACTGTAAAAGATACCTGGCTTTTAAGAAACATTTTAATTGTTATTTTAACTTTTGATGACTGCACTGCCTTTGTAAAATGTTTAAAATATGTAAAGAAACATATCTATCTTTTTAAAGGTTAACATCCTAAAAGACAATACTGAAAAATACAATTACTAAGTTGTAAGATTTCTCAGCTT